>NW_024070220.1:148624-307045 GCF_014754425.2 Oryx dammah
TCCAAAAATCTGCAAGCAATAAATGCTGGAGAGGGTGTGGAGAGAAGGGAACCCTCCTACACTGTTGGTGGGAATGCAAACTAGTACAGCCACTATGGAGAAGAGAGTGGATATTCCTTAAAAAATTGCAAATAGAAATGCCTTATGACCCAGAAATCCCACTGCTGGGCATACACACTGAGGAAACCAGAATTGAAGGAGACACATGTACCCCAATGTTCATCGCAGCACTGTTTATAATAACCAGGACATGGAAACAACGTAGATGTCCATCAGCAGATGAATGGATAAGAAAGCTGTGGTACATATACACAATGGAGTATTACTCAGCCATTAAAAAGAATACATTTGAATTAGTTCTGATGAGATGGATGAAACTGGAGCCTATTATACAGAGTGAAGTAAGCCAGAAAGAAAAACACCGATACAGTATACTAACACACATATATGGAATTTAGAAAGATGGCAATGATGACCCTGTATGCAGGACAGCAAAAAAGACACAGATGTGTATAGCAGACTTTTGGACTCAGAGGGAGAGGGAGAGGGAGAGGCTGAGATGATTTGGGAGAATGGCATTGAAACATGTATAATATCATGTACGAATCGAATTGCCAGTCTATGTCCGATGCAGGACACGGCACGCTTGGGGCTGGTACAGGGGGATGACCCAGAGAGAAGTTGTGGGGATGGGGGTGGGAAGGGGGGTTCATGTTTGGGAACGCATGTACACCCGTGGTGGATTCATGTCAATGTATGGCAAAATCAATACAGAATTTTAAAGCAAAATTAAAAATAATTTAATTAATAAAAAAAATAAAATTAAAAAAAGAGAAACGAAATCAATGTGTAGTAACAAAGACGCCTACAACTCTGAAAAATAATCTACCAACAACACAACAATTCAACACATCAAAAGAATAATACATGTTTCCTGGTGTCTCATCTGTCATTGTCCTAGTCCGAAACAGGGGCCAGAGGACAACTACAACTCTTTGGGAAGTTCACCAAAGATAGAGAAAACTGGACTCTGGATCTCTCTAAGGACAGCATAGACTCTAAATTGCTATAATTCCTGTGCATTCTTACAGCTTCATGAGGCTGGGCATCATCTTTCATTTGTCCTTTATTCATCTTTTGATGTATTCCATAGATACAGGACTTCTGTCATAAGTCGTATGTATTTAATCTACAGCATGAACGACTGGTTGGAAGATTTCCAATCCTCTTCCTTAGCGGCTCTGTCTCTAGGTATCAAGTGTAATTTTCATCTATCCTCACATGTGGTCACCAAAGGAGTCTGCCTTGAGACCCTTGTGGAACACTGGGGTCTGTCTTGATGAGTACAGGTGATGGTACAGCTGCTTGGAATGCTGGAACCCTGGTGGTGCCAACTATGTGTAGGAGCCAGCAGCATTGGGCAGAAGAGATTTGGCCTTAATATGATCCTTTTCGAGCTTGTGTTTGCAGGACCATGAATGGTACTTCTGGCTGGTCTTTCTCTATTGCCTTGTAGTAGGTGTTAATAGACAGGAAGAGGAGTGGCTACAAAGGTATTTCTACCTCCTGTGTGTGACAATGCAGTAAGGTCCTCCCTCTTTGGCAGTTTGGGAATTCTCAAAAGGTATTCCCTGCTACACAATTACTTATATGTGCTCCATCAGGCATCTCCACAAAGTCAACAGCAGTCCTCTCCCAGGATAGCTTTCTAAATCCCGCCTTCCATCTTCCGGACCCCATGCACACTGGTTGAGCTGAATTTCAGTTTAGGCCATATAGAGCCACGACACACACTGTCTGTGTAACTCTCGCTCTATCAAATGATATTTCATCAGCTTTTTTACCTTGTTTCCTTTCAGTTCAACATAATTTACCCTTTACTGAAGGGGCTTGCCTCATTCTGGAAGTCTCTTCCCTGCTTCTCCATCTCCCATCCCAAGGCACAGATTTTGTCTTCCTTCCTCTTGTCCTCTTTCTCCCATCTTAATTCCTTCCAATCCAGGTATGTCTGAAACCCACACCAGACACTCTAGTGACCAGCGTCTTCTGCTAGTATTTTTCTGATGCTCTGGGAAAACTATTGGCCGTGTCGAAGTATTATTTTTGATCCATACATTGAGAGAGGTGGGTTTCATATTCTTCTACATTTCTGCCTTCTTTGAACATCTCAGTTTTTCCTGGAAAGCTCTATTACTCTTTTTTCCTTGACAGCAAAACATGAAACATTAGTGGACATGAATTAATCTGTTGGATGGGACGTTGCATATATACACATGTAACTGGTACCACTTTGACTTCCAACGGACAATCAAGCATATTTGTTGTTGTTGTTTTGTTTTCCCCCTTGGAAATTTCTCTTAAAGAGGAATTATTATCAGTGTGAAGAAATGCAGAACTTTCCACATAAAATATAATAGCATAATTGGGTTCCAAAGTCAGCATTTGAATATATCTAGCTATTTTTTTAATATTCCTGACATTTTCCCTAAGTACAGATGTCTGATTTCAAATCTCAAAGCTTTACTTCATTCAGTGGGTGTCAAAGGTCAGAGACTGCCATGGACATAATTTAATTCATGTTGAATAAGATGACAAGTTCATAGGAAATTACCAGTTGGTACTTGACTACTTGAAAAAGAGAGAAAATGACAATAGCAACAATGACCAAATAATAATAAGTAAAAAAAAAAAAAAAGAATGTGTAGTTAGTGATTCAGTCATAAGAGGTACACATAAATTAATAGTTGGATCATATAAAAATCAAGGAGATACCATACAATCATCTATATCTGCTTAATTGTCTCTGCTAATGACTTGGACACCGTGAATCACACACGAACCATAAAAAAGAAACGTAATTTTGGAAAATTCTGGAGATAAGAATACCAGAATTCCTTACCTGTCTCCTGGGAAATGTACAGGCTATTAAATTTGCAACAGTTAGTACTGGACACCAGACAATGAACTGATTCAAAATAGGAAAAGAAATACATCAAAGTTATCTATTGTTGCCCTCCTTATTTGACTTCTGTGCAGAGAACATCATGAAAAAATAAAATCCTAGATGAAGCTTAAGCTAGAAAGAAAATTTATGTGGGAGATATGAATAAAGTTAGTTATCCCGATGACACCCAAATGGCAGAAAAACAATAGGAATTAAGAAGCCTTTTGATGAAGCTATTATTTGCTTCAAGTACAGACATTTGAAATGAGATAGTCCTAAATAAAAGATGAAATTATCAGTTTCACATATGAAAATCTAGATATGTATTTCAGAATGTGAAATATAAAATTATCTATTATTCACATATACAAATCTGGGGACAATTTTTCAGGCTTGAAATATGGAATTCTCTTTACTTCCCACATGAAAGTCTAGATAAATATTTTCTGCATAAAACATGGAATTTTTCAGTAAGAGTTATGAAAACCTCAAGAAAGATATTTTGACAGGAAATACAAAAATGTCTATTTCACATATCAAAATATGGTCACAAGTTTTCTCACATGAAATATGGAATTTTGTCATATTTCTCATTTGAAAATCTTTGTGCTGTCTTTCCTTCAGGAAATATTGAATATTGTCTATTTAATATTTAAAAAATGGGCATTCATTTTCCTACATGAAATGTAGAATTTGCCCACAGATTTTCATGCTTGAGCTCTGAAATTCTCTATATTTCCTTCAAGAAAGCATGAATGAAGGTCTTCTCATATGAGACTTGGAATTCTGTGTATTTCACATTTGAAAATATGGGGATAAATCTTCTCATATGAAATATGAAATCTCAATTATTCACATATGGACCATTTTCCAGATTTGTACACATGAAACCTATATGCAGGTCAGGAAGCAACAGTTAGAACTGGACATGGATCAACAGACTGGTTACAAATAGGAAAATGAGTATGTCAAGGCTATATATTGCACTCTGCTTGTTTAACTTATATGCAGAGTACATCATGAGAAATGCTAGGCTGCAAGAAGCACAAGCTAAAATCAAGATTCCTGGGAGAAATATAAATAACCTCAGATATGCAGATGAAACCACCCTTATGGCAGAAAGTGAACAGGAACTAAAAAGACTCTTGCTGAAAGTGAAAGCTAAGTGAAAATGTCTTAAACTTCAACATTCAGAAAACGAAGATCATGGCATCTGGCCCCATCACTTCATGGGAAATAGATGGGGAAAGAGTGGAAATAGTGTCAGACTTTCTTTTCGGGGGGCTCAAAAATCACTGTAGATGATGATTGTGGCCATGAAATTAAGAACTCACTCCTTCAAAGAAAAGTTATGTTCATCCTAGATAGCATATTCAAAAACAGAGACATTATTTGCCAACAAAGGTCCAACTAGTCAAGGCTCTGGTTTTTACCAGTAGTCATGTATAGATGTGAGAGTTGGACTGTGAAGAAAGCTGAACGCTGAAGAATTGATGCTTTTGGACTGTGGTGTTGGAGAAGACTCTTGAGAGTCCCTTGGACTGCAAGGAGATCCAAATAGTCCATTCTAAAGGAGATCAACCCTGGGTGTTCTTTGGAAGGAATGATGCTGGGCATCAGTACTGAAGCTCCAGTACTTTGGCCACCTCATGTGAAGAGTTGACTCATTGGAGAAGACTCTGATGCTGGGAGGGATTGGGGTCAGGAAAAAAACAGGATGACAAAGGATGAGATGGCCAGATGGCATCACTGACTCCATGGACGTGAGTTTGAATGAACTCCGGGAGATGGTGATGGATAGGGAGGCCTGACCTGATGCAATTCATGGGGTCGAAAAGAGTCAGACATGACTGAGTAACTGAACTGAACTGAACTATACACGTGAAATAGAGAATTTTAAATGAATCAGAAATTGATATCTGAGCCAAAATCTCAAACACGTACAGGTATATTTCATGTATTTCCCGAATAACATATAGAGTTCTCTGTATTTCCTTGAAGAAAGTGTGGTTGAAGATTTTCCTACATGTAAGAGGGAATTAGTATATTTTACACGTGTGAAATAAAAATCCTTATGATTATATGGTGGAAGTGATAAATAGATTCAGGGGATTCTATCTGATAGACAGAGTGACTAAAAATCTATTGGTGGAGGTTTGTGACATTGTACAAGAATATGTGATGAAGACTATTCCCTTGAGAAAGAAATGCAAAATTGCAAAGTGACCAGGCATTACAAAGAGCTGAGCAGAGCAAAGAAGCTAAACAAAAAAAGGGAAAAGGAAAACTATACACATTTGAATGAATCGTCCCAAAGAATAGCAAGGAGAGATAAAACCATCCTCAGTTATCAATGCCAATAAATAGAGAAAATAAACAGAATGGAAAAGCCTATGGATCTCTTCAAGAAAATCAGAGATACCAAGGGAAATTTTCATGCAAAGAGAGGTACAACAAAGGACAGAAATGGTATGAATGTAACAGAAGCAGAAGATGTTAAGAATAAGTGGGAAGAATACACAGATGAACTATGCACAAAAGATCTTCATGACCTAGTTAAGCACTATGGTGTGATCACTCACCTAGAGCCAAATGTCCTGAAATGCAAAGTGAAGTGGGACTTTAGAAGCATAACTACAAACAAAGCTCTTGGAGGTGATGGAATTCAGTTGAATTCTTTCAAATTGTAAATGATGATGCTGTGAATGTGCTGCCCTGATTAGGCCAGCAAATTTGGAAGACTCAGCTCTGGCCAGAGGACTGGAAAAAGTCAGTTTTCATTTCAACCACAATAAAAGGCAATCCAAAAATGTGTCAACTACTGCTTAACTGCACTCATCTCACACACTCGAAAAGTACTGCTCAAAATTCCCAAAGCCAGGCTTCAACAGAATGTGAATCATGAGCTTCCAGATGTTAAAGCTGGATTTAGAAATGGCAGAAGAACTGGAGATCAAATTGCCAACACCTGTTGGGTCATCTAAAAAGCAAGAGAACATGAGGGAAGCATGTACTCCTATTTGACTATGCCAAAGACTTGTTTTTATAGCAGACAACAAAACGTTTAAAATTCTTCAAATCATGAGACTACTCGAGTATTTTACATGCCTCCTGAGAAATCTGTATTCAGGTCAAGAAGCAACAGTCAGAAAAGGAAATGGAACAACAGACTGGTTCCAAGTTGGGAAGGAGTATTTCAAGGCCGTATTGTCAATCTCTTTACTGAACTTACATGAAGAGTTCATCAGACAAAATGCCACACTGGATGAAACAGGGTTTGGAATCAAGGTTCTGGGAGAAGTATCAATAACATCAGATATGCAGATGACACGATTCATGAGGCAGAACATGGAAAGAACTACAGAGCCTCTTGAGGAAAGTAAAAGATGAGAGTGATTAAGGTGATTGAAAACTCAACATTCAAAATGAGATTCATGGCATCTGGTCCCATCACTTCATGGCATAAAGATGGGGAAACAATGGAAAGAGTGAGAAACTTTATTTGGGAGGGGGACTCCAATATCTCTGAAGATGGTGACTCTGTTCATGAAATTAAAGTATGCTTTGTCCTTAGACAAAAGGTTATAACTAGGCTAGACAACATAATATAAAGCAGACAAAAGCCAGTCTAGTCAAAGCTACTTACAGAGATGAGAACTGGACCTAAAGAATCTTGACCACCAAAGAATCGATGCTATTGATATATGGTGTTGGAGAAAACTCTTGAGAGTCCCTTGGACTGCATGGGGATAAAAGGGGTTAATTCTAAAGGAAATCAGTTCAGAATAGTGATTGGAAGGGTTGATGCTGAAACTGGATCTTGGATATTTTAGCCACCTGAAGTGAAGGATGATTCATTGGGAATGAGCCTGATGCTGAGAAATATTGAAGGCAGGAGGAGTGGACAAAGACAAGATTAAATGCTTGGTGGCATCACTGACTTGATGGTTATGGGTTTGAGCAGGCTCTCTGAGTAGGTGATAGAAACGGAAGCCTGGCATGCTGCAACCCATTTTTGTCAGAAAGAGTCGGACAGGACTAAGTGACTTAACGGTACTCACAGTATTTACTTAGGTTCTCAGTGAAACGAAAGTGATAAAGAACTCTCTTACCCATCAAATGATAATCCTCACAGATTCCTAATGCCCCCTAAGATTTTTCACTGTTTCCTCAGAGATTAAGCCAGGATGGCTATTCTTTCTATTATATGGGTAAATATCACCTAAGAAATAATGGAAGTTGTTGAAGAAAGTATGCACATCAGGAAGTCTGTATGACCTTGTCAAAAACATTCAGTACACCCCTTTAATCCTTCATGCTGATTTCCTTCTGATTCCTGTTGATAGGATCTCACCAATCCTGAGGAATGGTCATTGTAAACTGCAGTGATCTAGATATTGCTGCCTATTGCTTTAGTGATGACACAAAGCAAGTGCATCATGGTAATCATGTCTCCATTTAATCTCCCCTAACCAAGACAGTAGGCTACAGTAGCCATTTGGGAACTTAGAGGATCATAAGGTATCCCACAAATGGTTGGAACCACCTGGGCCTTACCCACAGATGGTTTGCCAGGTGTGATGAGGTCACCTTTTCCATGGCAAAAGATATAATCTATGGCCACCGGTCTTATTGCCAGTCCTCTGGATTTGTGAGAACCCCAAAAGACCATGATTCTAGCTTGCAAAGTATACATCTGCTTAAAAAAACAAAACAAACAAACAAACAAAAAAGGATAAGATCGAATTCAAACTGATGGGCCTAAGGATAATCACATGGTCCTCAGCTCTATGAAGGCATAGGAGGGCAACAAAAGCACAGGTCCAGGCAAGTTCATTGTTAACAACTTCAGTCCTTCAAAGGATATGACCATTGATAGAATGTAGACTGGAAGTCCTCTACCAACTTGAAAAATTGTGCCAATAAGACCTCTGAACCTCCTGTCTTACCCAACCCTAAAAGATAGAAAATGTGCACATCAGGCCCAATGCACATTCAACTGGGAATATTTGGAGATAACGGCACCAGGTATAGGACAATATAGAGAAGGTGTACCCCAAAATGAAATCACACACACACACACAAAGCCTTTTGTGCCAGTTTCAGAGGGAAAATGTGCATCTCCCAGATGACCAAGTTAATAGGATTCAAGTTACTAGTAACGCTCAATGTAGCCACATGTCAGTGCTGATTCCCACTAGGTAACTTCAGAAGCTTCTGTGCATGTGTGTCTTCAGCCTCTGCCTTCCATTCCTTAATTTTGTTCATTCAATCAGCACACAGTATGAAATATAGGTAATGGGTAGTCACCCAGGGAAGATTATGAAGACTGTAAGAACAAAAAAATCTTTCCAGGGAAAGAGATAACAATGCCACAGGTTGGTGATAAGATGGAGGAAGTTGGAGAGGAGAATGAAGGGCCAATTTCAGAGCTAACATCTGGCCATTTAAGATGATGGCAGCTGCTCCAGACCTGGCTGCAGGCCTTGGGGAGATATTTCCAAATGTTATAAATTAATGTGGTCTCTGTCCTCAATGAGTTTTTACAGGCTTAAAGCCTCAGCCTGTGATACTGTACAAAGTACAGAGTCATAGCTTAGAAATTCAGGAGATATTAATTTAGGGAGGGTGTGTGACACTTGCAGGAGATGTATTCTGTCAGACATGTTCTAACACTTAGCATAATTAATAAGACTCGAGCCAGAACTCACTTATATGCATGCAGACTCTTCTCTTAGACATATTCCAATTCTGAGATCACATAACTTCATATATGGGATTTCACTTTCTTGGTCAGTACTTCTCAACTTATAAAAAAATCAAGATAGCACTAGCTTAGAACACACATCTTTGTATTAGGACTTTATTGTCTTTTTCCCAACTCTACCAATTGTGCCAGGTATCTTCCTGCTACTACTAAATATGTCCAACTATATAATATCTCCTCCTGCCATACCAGAGGCACTACAGTAAGTATAAAGGCAGATAACATACAAAAGCACATTTACAGCTCATGATTCTTTGCTAATTTTGTTTTCAGTTGATGTATTCATAAGTGTGAGTAGGGTATTAAAGTCCCCCATTAACAACTGTGGTACTGTTAATTTCCCCTTTCCTACTTACTTGCATGTGCCTTGCATCTTGAGGTGCTCCTAAATGGCACAATGGACTAGTTATACCTAATTGTTATATATAGACATTACACTCGTTAAAATTGAATCATCTTTTCTCCAGTGCACAAAGAACATACTCCAGAATAGATTGAATCCTGTCCCATAAACCTAACTTGGTAAATTAAAAAAAAAAGAAAGAAAGAAAAAAGAAAGAATTTCAAACATTTTTTCCAATCAAAATGAAGTAAGATTAGGTTCAACTGCAGAGGAAAAAAGAAAACAAAAACAAAAATCCATGGAGGCTAAATCATTTACATCTGAATAACCAACAGATCACAAAGAAATCAAACGGAAGTCTAATTTAAACACAAACAAGTGAAAATGAAAACACAACAACCCAAACCTTTGGATTAATTAACAAGCAGTGTTAAGGAGGAGATGTACAGCACATAAGCCTGGCTCAGGGAAGAAGAAGAACATCAAAGAAACAGTCTACTTTTACGTCTAAAGCAAACAACAAAAAGGAGAACCCCAAACTTAGGAGAATCAAAGAATAATAAAAATCAGAGCATAAATAAGTGAAAAATAAACAAAGGTGGCTATTTTAAAACTCAATAAAAGGAAAATTGATTCTTAAAATCATATATCAAATCAAAGCATTATTCAGAGATCAAGGGGAAAAAAAATAAAGGGAGTGGGTGGTGGAGAAGAATCAAAATAATAAAATTAGAAATGAAATCGGAAAAATCACAACAGGCAACAAAGAAACAAAAAAGGTCATAAGAGATTACAGTGAGCAATTATAGGTCACTAAAATGGATAATGTTGGAGAAACGGGAAAATTCTTTGAAAAGAATAACAGTTCATAACTGAGTGAGAAAGTAGAAAATCCTAACAGATGCATGAGAATCATGGATATTAAAGCTTGAATCAAAAATTTTCAGCAATCAAAAGACCATGGCCAGTTGGTTTCGCAGATGAATCCTACTTTTTTTTTTTTAATGGATTTACCAAAAAAAGTTTTACAGAAGAACAATTAACCAACTCAAACTCTTCCAGAAAACTGCAGAGGATGGTAAGCTCCCCAATTCATTGTATGAGGCCACCGTCACCCTAATACTGAAACCAGACAAGGATTCAACAAAGAAAGAAAACTATAGGCCGATATCACTAAACATATTTATAAACATAGATACAGAAAATTTCCTGCAACTTCTAGAAAACAGAATCCAACAACATATTGAAAAACTCATACATCATTATGTTATAAGCACATTGGCTTCATCCCATCATTGCAAGTATTGTTTAATATTTGCAAATCAATCAATCAATGTTACACCATATTAAACTGAAAGAATAAAAACCATATGATCACCTAATAGATGCAGAGAAAGTCTTTCACAAAATTCAACACTTACTTATGATAATTCTCCAGAAAGCAGGTATAAAAGGAGCATATCTCAACACAAAACAAGCCATATATGAGAAAACAAGGGCAAACATTATCTTCAATGGTGAAAAATTGAAAGCATTTTCTCTAAAATCAGGAACAAGACAAGGGTGCCGACTCTGACCACACCTGTTCAACATTGATTTGGAAGTCCTAGCCAAAATAGTCAGAGAACAAAACGAAATAAAAAAGAATAGAGGTTGGTTAAAAAAAAAAAAAAAGGAGGGGGAAACCCTCACTGTTTGCAGAATACATGATCCTCTACATAGAAAGCCATAAATACACCACAAGAATATTACTGGTGCTAATTGATTAATATGATAATGTTGTGGGTTATAATTTATTGCACAGAATCCCCTTGCATTGCTTTACATGAACAATGAGAAAACAGAAAGAGAAATTAAGGAAACAATCCTGTTCACCATTGCAGTGAAAAGAACAGCATAAGGAAGAACATAAGAAGAACATAAGAATTACATAAGGAAGCAAAAAGACTTAATGTATATATATAGAAAACTATAAAGCAATGATGACAGAGAGAAAGAAGAGACAAATAAATGGAGAATTATACCAGGTTGTTGGACTTGAAGAAAAAATATAGTGAAAATTAGTATACAAATCGAAACAAACTAGAGGTTCAATACAACCCTTATCAAGTTACCAATGATATTCTTCACAGAACTAGAACAAATACTTTCACGGTATGTATACTTTCACAGTAGGTATAAAAACACAAGCAAACCTCTAACAGCAAAATAAATCTTGAGAAAGAAGAATGGACATTGAAGAATCCACTTGCCTGACTTCAGAATATACTGCAAAACTAGTCATTAAGACAGTAGCTCAAAGACAAAAATCTAAATCAATGGAATTATTGGAGTTTCACCTTTAGCAACAGTGCTTCCAATGAACACCCAGAACTGATATTCTTTAGAATGGACTGGTTGGATCTCCTTGCATTCCAAGGGACTCTCAACTGTCTTTTCCAACACTACAGTTCAAAAACATCAATTCTTTGGTGCTTAGCTTTCTTCAAAATCCAAATCTCACATCCATACATGACCACTGGAAAAAAAATAGCCCTGACAAGATGGTCTTTTGTTGGCAAAATAATGTCTCTGCTTTTGAATATAGTATCTAGGTTGGTCATACTTTCCTTCCCAGGAGTAAGCATCTTTCAGTTTCATGGCTGCAATCACCATCTGCAGTGATTTTGGAGCCCCAAAAATCTGACATTATTTCCACTATTTCCCCAATTATTTCACATGAAGTGATGGGACCAAATGCCATGATCTTCATTTTCTGAATGTTGAGCTTTAAGGAAGCTTTTTCTTTTTCCTCTTCGACTTTCATCAAGAGGCTTTTTAGTTCCACTTCACTTTTTGCCATAAGGGTGGTGTCATCTGCATGTCTGAGGTTATTGTTATTTCTCCCGATAATATTGATTCCAGCTTATGCTTCTTCCAGCCCAGCGTTTCTCAAGATGTATTCAGCATATACATTAAATAAGCAGGGTGACAATATACAGCCTTGGTTTATCTTTTTTTCCTATTTGGAACCAGTCTATTTTTCCATGTCCAGCTCTAGGAAACCTCTACTATCAAAATCAATCTTGGGAAAGAAGAATGGAAATGCCAGAATAAACCTACCTGACTTCAGAATATACTACAAAACTACAGTCCTCAAGACAGTAGCATAAAGATGGAAATCTAGATCAATGGAACAAAATAGAAAGTTTAGAGGTAAGTCTGCATACCTATGGACATCTTAATTCTCTCAAAGTGAAGTGAAGGGGATTAAAGTCACTCAGTCTTGTCTGACTCTTTGCGACCCCATCTACTATAGCCTACCAGGCTCCTCAGTCCACGAGATTTTCCAGGAAAGAGTCCTGGAGTGGGTTTCCATTTCTGTCTCCAAAGGATCTGCCTGACCCAGGTATCAAACCTGGATCTCCCGCATTGTAGGCAGATGCTTTACCATCTGAGCTACCAGGGAAGCCCTATGAGGCAAGAATATACAATGGAGAAAAAACAATCTCTTTAGCAAGTGATGCTGGGAATAAATGATCAACCAGCTGTGAAAGAAAGAAAGCACTACCCTTCCTATCACCATATGCAAAACTAAATTCAAAATGGAATAAATGCTTCCCAGACAGGCATTTTGCTTTCTTGCATTTTTTTTTCCTTAGACGTGGTCTTGACTCTTCTCTGCTGTACAATATAATGAACCTCTATCCATAGTTCATCCTATCAGATGTAGTCCCTTAAATCTTGGCTTGGGTATTAGGACTCTGGAGAGGATGGCTTAGTTTGATCCTCTAATTGCTCTTGGCCCCACAGTGTTAGGGTGACAGGATAGGCAGGAATGTGTTCTCACCTAGAGCCTGGAAGGAAACAGAACTACTTTGAAAGGGCCTATATACAGCAAATGGTAGACTTCCACTCTTGTGGCACTGGTGAGTTACAGCCTTTAGCATGATGTTGTCCCTTTGTATCTCCATATTTAGTGATGCTTCATCTGCAAATTTCTATCCGTAGAGAGAATTCCATTTCTAAATATGAAATTTTCTGAATGTCACGTACTGATATATGGGCAAAATTTTGCTATAAGAAACATGGAACTAAATATTTCACATATGAATACATGCATGTAATTTCCTCTTTGAAATATGCAGTTCTCCATATTTTATCTGGGGAAATGACAGCAAAAACTTTCCAAAACAACATCGGAATTCTCTATATTTCCTATGAAAATCTGTGTGTATGTTTTCCCACTTGAAATTAAGAATTTTATGTTTTAAACATGTGATTAACTAGCTGCTATCTTTTCTCCATGCAATGTGGAATTTTACATGTTTCCCTATGAACACCTGGCTATTGATTTTAGCACACAAAATATGCAATTTTGATTTTTTCACATATATAGGTCAGGGCATGGATTTTCCTCTCTTAAAAATGGAATACCTTATATTTCATGTATGAAAACCTAGATAGGGATTTAACCCATTAAATAACATTTTCCTACATGAAATATTCACTTCTCTATATTTCCAAAGAGAAAATTTCAGCCCAGGTTTTGCTACATGAAATATGGATTTCTGTATGTTTCACTTTTTAAACTCTAGGTATTACAGTATTGATCACATTCTGGACCATAAATCTAGCCTTTGTAAATAAAAAAAAAAAAAAGAAGAAGAAGAAAAAGAAAGAAAGAAAGAAAGAATTCCTAGCATCTTTTCTGACCACAATGCAGTCAGAGTAGATATCAACTTCAGGGAAAAAAAAAAAAAAAAAACTAAACTAAAAATTTTAATATATGTAGGCTAAACAATACACTTCTGTATAACCAGCAAATCAGACAAAAATTGAAAAGAAAAAAAAAAGAGACATAGAGAGAAATCAACATAGTCATAGAAATGAATGAAAATTAAAGGACAATAAACCAAAACCTATGGGACATTGTAAAAGCACTGCTAAGTGGAAGGTTCATAGCAATACAGGCTTACCTCAAGAGACAAGAAATAAATAAAATGAATCACCAAACTCTACACCTAGAGCAACTAGAAAAGGAAAAAATGAAGAATGCCAGGGCAAGTAGAAGGAAAGAAATTATAAAAATTTGGGTAGACATAAATTCAAAAGAAAAAATGACCATAGAAAAATCAACAAAGCTAAAAGTTGGTTCTTTGAGAATAAAATTGAAAATAAAATTGAAGAACCATTAGCTAGAGTCAAAACGAAACAAGGGAGAAGAATCAAATCAATAAAATTAGAAATGAAAATGGAGAAATCCCATCAGACAACACAGATATACAAAGGGTCATACAAGACCATTATCAACAACTATATGCCAATAAAATGGACAACTTGGGGGAAAATGCACAGATTCTAAGAATAGTGTAACTTCCAAAACTAAAGCAGGAGGAAATAAACCTTAACATAAACATCACAACCATGGAAATCAAAACTATAGTCAGAAATCTTCCAGTTAATTAAAGTCCAGGACCAGACGGCTTCACAGCTGAATTCTACCAAAATTTTTGAGAAGAGCTAACACCTATTCTACTCAAACTCTTCCAGAAATTTGCAGAGGAAAGGACACTTCCAAACTCATTCTATGAGGCCACCATCTCCCTAACACCAAATCCAAACAAGGATCCCCCCCAAAAAAAAGAAAACTACAGGCCCATAACACTGATGAACATAGATGCAAAAATCTTTAACAAAATCCTAGCCAAGAGAATCCAACATCATATTAAAAAGACCATACATCAAGACCAAGTAGGCTTTAGATGCAAGATTTTTTTTTTAATATTCACAAGCCAATGAATGCAATACACCACATTCACAAATTGAAAGATAAAAATCATATGATTATCTCAATAGATGCAGAAAGGCCTGTGACAAAATTCAACATCTATTTATGATTAAAAAAAAAAAAAAAAAAACCTCCAGAAAGGAAAAAAAAAAAGAAGAAGAAGGTACATAACTCAACATAATGAGATCTATACATGACAAAACCACAGCAAAGATGGACCTCAATGGTGAAAAATTGAAAGCATAACCCCTAAAGTCAAGAACAAGGCAAGAGTGCCTATTCCCACCACTACTATTTAAGATAGTTTTGGAAGATTTAGCATAGCAATCACAGAAGAAAAATAAATAAAGGAATCCAAATTGGAAAAGAAGAATTAAATCTTTCACTCTTTGCTGATATCATGTTTGTCCCCACAGAAAACCCTAAAGACTCCACCAGAAAATTACTAGAACTAAGCAATGAATATAGTAAAGTTTCAGGACATAAAGTTAACACCCCCAAATCCCTGGTAAACCTATACAGTAACAATTAAAAAACAGGAAGACAATAAGGGAACATTCCCATTCAACATTGTAACAAAAGGAAGAAAAAAGATAGGAATAAATCTACCTAAAGAAACAAAACACATATGTATATATGATGAAAGAAATCAAAGAGGGCATAAATAGATGGAGAAATATACCATTTTCATGTATTGGAATTATCAATATAGTGAAAATAAATATATTGCCTAAAGCAAACTATAATTCAATTCAATCCCTATCAAGCTACCAAAAGTATTTTTCACATAACATATAATTTCACAATTTGTATGGAAATTGCAAAAACCTCGAATAACCAAAGCAATTTGAGAAAGAAGAATAATCCTGGAGGAATCAACCTGCTTGTCTTCAGGCTACACTAAAAAGCTGTAATCATCCACACAGTATGGCACTGGCACAAAGACAGAAATATAGATCAATGGAACAAAATGGAAAGCACAGAGATAAAACCATACACCGATAGAAAAACTCTTTGACAAGGGAGGCAAGTATATACAATGGAAGAAAAAAGACAATCTCTTTAACTACTGGTGCAGGGAAAACTGGTCAACCACGTGTAAAAGAATGAAACTAGCAGGTACCATCTCATGCAGGTCAGAATGGATGATATCCTAAAGTCTACAAACAATACATTCTGGAGAGGGTGTGGAGAAAAGGGAATCCTCTTAACACTGTTGGTGGGACTGCAAATTAGGTCAGGCACTATGGAGAACAGTGTGGAGATTAGTTAAAAAATTGGAAACAGAACTGCCATATGACCATATGCCATATGGGATTGCTAAATCCCACTGCTGGGCATACATACTAGGACATCAGAATTGAATGAAACATCTGTACACCAATGTACATCACAGCACTGTTTACAATAGCCAGGACATGGAAGCAACCTAGATATCCATTGGCAGACGTATGTAAAAGACATCTCTGCTACATATAAACAATGGAATATTACTCAGCCATTAAAAACAATACATTTGAATCAGTTCTAATGAGGTACAGACTGAAGTAAGTCTCAATGAAAAGCACCAATACAGTATACTAATGCATGTATATGGAATTTAGAAAGATGATAACAATGACCCTATATGTGGGACAGCAATATAGACACAAATGTTTTAAACAGTCTTTTTGACTCTGTAGAAGAAGGCGTAGGTGGGATGATTTGAGAGGATAGCATTGAAACATGTATATTATGATATGTGAGACAATCGCCAATTTAGGTTCGATACATGAGACAAGATGCTCAGGGATTGTGTACTGGGATGACCCTGAGAGATGGGATGGGGAAGGAGGTGGAAGGAATGTTCAGCATCAGGAACACATGTAAACTCATGGCTGATTAATGTCAAAGTATGGAAAACTCACAACAATATTGTAATTAGACCCCAATTTAAATGAGTTAATTAAAAAAAAAAAAAAGGATGCTTGCGGCTGGTGCACTGGGATGACCCAGAGGGATGGTATGGGAAGAGAGGTGTGAGGTGGGTTCAGGATTGGGGGATTCATGTTGAAGTATGGCAAAACCAATACAATATTGTACAGTTAAATAAATAAATAAATAAATAATAAAAAATAAATAAATTAAAAAAAATAATAACTCTGCACTTAAAATAAGAAAGAAGCATGCTGGGCTTCTCCAGGGATCCAGGGCTTAAGAATTTGCCAGCCAATGCAGGGTTCATGCATTTGATCCTTAGTCTGAGGAGATCGCAGATGCTACCAAAGTAGATAACCCTGTTTGCCCCATCTACCTAACCTGGGCATCTTTCAGCTTCTGCTTTGCAAGGGAAGACACTACCATGAGAAGCTTGCTCACTGCAGTGAAAAGGAGTCCCAACTTACTGCAACTTGAGAAACTTTGTTCACAGCAATGAAGACTCAGTGCATCCATAAGTAAATAAATAAATTCTAAAAATTATAAATAAATGTACTCTAGATATGTAAATTTCTTCCAGGTAATAAGAAATATAAAAATCAAGAGCAGATAAAGTAAACCACACAAAAAGACATGTCTGGCTTAACAAACTAGTTAAAAACATACAAAATTGTAACAACAGTTCACTTTAAGATAAGATTGGTTTACTTTATCTGTTTTACAGTGAAAAAAATTAAAACATTTTAAAAATAATCATGAAAAAAACTCCATGAAATATTAAAGATGCATATGAATAGAAAATAAATAAATAAATAAGAATAAAAATTAAGAGCACAATTCCTAAATGAAACATAAATTCTCTATATTTCACATATAATTATCTTGGTGTAGATTCGCCTACATGATTCTCTAAATTTCACGTAGGAAAATTTAGGTGTCACTTCTATTTGAAAGTTGGAATTCTCTACAATTCACATTTGAAATTCACGATGGTTATGCTTCCTACTGCAAATATGGAATTCCCTAATTTTGTATGAAAATCTGGGTGTAGATTTTCATAGATGAATAATTCAAATTTATGTATTTCAATTCTTTCCAACTGAAGCTATCAGGGAACTTTAATAGTTTTAGGAAAACCTCCAAGATTTTCTAAAATTAACACCCAAAGGACTGTTATGTAAAAACAGGAACTTAAGAGATATGTGAAGTAACAGGCAGGTTTGGACTTGGGGTTCCAAATGATGCAGAACAAAGGCTAAAGGCAGGATTTGCAAATACAAAGTTTAAAAATGGAAACAGTGACAGTGTTCTTGGACTCTAAAATCACTGAGGAATGTGATCACAGCCGTGAAAATAGAAGATTCTCACTCCCAGGAAGAAAAGCTGTGACAAACCTAGACACAAAGTACTGAGAAGCAGAGACATCGGTTTGTTGACAAAGATCCATGCAGCCAAAGCTACTTTCTCCCTCCCCCCCAGAAGACATGTATGGATTTCCATCTTGTGTGACCCTACACAGCATGGCTTAGTTTCAATCAGTTAGACAAGGCTTTGGTCCATGTGATGTATTGGTTAGGTTTCTGTGATTGTGCTTTCAGTGTTTCTGCTCTTTAATACCCTCTCTCAGTGCCTTCCATCTTACTGGGATTTCTCTTCAGAAGTGGAGTATCTCTTCATTGCTGCTACAGCCGCTGCTTCTTACCTTAGACATGGGATATCTTCTCTTGACTGCTGGCTGTTTCAGAGCCATAGAGTCACAGCTCGCTTTGCCAATGAATTTGGAAAACTCAGCAGTGGTCACAGGAATGGAAAATGTCAGTTTTCATTTCAATCCAAAAGAGAAGCATTGCTAAAGAATGCTCAAGTTCAGCTCAGTTCAGTTCAGTAGCTCAGTCGTGTCTGACTCTTTGTGATGCCATGAATTGCAGCATACCAGGCCTCCCTGTCCATTACAAACTCACAGAATGCATTCCAACTCACATCCGTTGAGTCGGTGATGTTGTCCAACCATATCATCTCTGTCATCCCCTTCTCCTACTGAACCCAATCCCTCCCAGCATCAAGGTCTTTTCCAATGATTGTTGCATGAGGTAGCCAAAGTATTAGAGTTTCAGTTTCGGAATCAATTCTTCCAATGAACACCCAGGACTGATCTCCTTTAGAATGGATTGGTTGGATCTCCTTACAGTCCAAGGGACTCCTAAGAGTCTTCTCCAACACCACAGTTCAAAAGCATCAGTTCTTCGGTGGTCAGCTTTCTTCACAGTCCAACTTTCACATCCATACATGACCAATGGAAAAACCATAGTCGTGAATTGATGGAACTTTGTTGGCAAATAATGTCTCTGCTTTTGAATATGCTAGCTAGTTTGGTCATAACTTCCCTTCCAAGCAGTAAGAATCTTTGAATTTCATGGCTGCAATCACCATCTGCCTTGACTGTTTCCCTGGTCTCCCATCTATTTCACATGAAATGATGGGACCAGAATCCATGATCTTAATTTTCTGAATGTTGAGCTTTAAGCCAATATTTTCACTCTCCTCTTTCACTTTCATCAAGAGGCTTTTTACTTCTCTTCACTTTCTGCCATAAAAGTGGTGTCATCTGCCTATCTGACCTTATTAATATTTATCCTGGCAATCTTGATTCCAGCTTATGTTGCTTCCAGCCCAGAGTTTCTCATGATGTACTCTGCACATAAGTTAAATAAAGAAGGTGACAATATACAGCCTTGATGTCCTCCTTTTCCTATTTGGAACCAGTCTGTTGTTCCATGTCAAGTTCTTACTGTTGATTCCTCACCTGCATATAGGTTTCTCAAGAGGCAGGTCAGGTGATCTGGTATTCCCATCTCTTTCAGAATGTCCCACAATTTATTGGGATCCAAACCGTGAAAGACTTTGGCATAGTCAATAAAGCACAAGTATATATATATATTTTTCTGGAATGCTGTTGCTTTTTCTGTGATCCAGCAGATGTTGGCAATTTGATCTCTGGTTCCTCTGTCATTTTTAAAACCTGCTTAAACTTCTGGATATTCACAGTTCACATATTGCTGAATCCTGACCTGGAGAACTTTGAGCATTGTTTTACCAGTGTGTGAGCTGAGTGCAATTGTGCAGTAATTTGAACATATTTTGGCATTGCCTTTCTTTGGAATTTAGAAGGAAAACACAATCCCCAGTCCTGTGGCCACTGCTGAGTTTTCCAAATTTTGGAAAGAATAAAACTACTACATGATTGTCTTCATCTCATGCACTAATAAAATAATACTCAAAATTCTCAAAAGCAGGCTTCAACAATATGTTAATCACGAAATTCCAGATGTTCAACCTGGTTTTGAAAAAGACAGAGGCACCATATATCAAATTGCAACCATCGACTGAATCTCTGAAAATGCAAGACAGTTCCAGAAAAAACAATCATATATGCTCTATTGACTACTTCAAAGACTTTGACTCTATAGCTATCAATAAACTCAGGAATATTCTACAAGATGTGGGAATATTAGACCACGTGACTGTCTCTTGAGAAATCTGGATGCAGGTCAGAAAGCAACAATTAGAACAAGGCATGGGAGAACAGACGGCTTCAAAATAGGAAATGGAGTCAGTCAAGGCTACATTGTCACCCTGCTTATTTAACTTATATGCAGAATACATCATGAGAAACACTGGGTTGTATGATGTAGAAGCTGGAATTAAGATTGCACGGAGAATATCAATAACAGCAAATATGCAGATAACACCACACTTATGGCGGAAAACGAGGAAGATCTAAAAGCCTGTTGATAAAAGTGAAACAAGAGAGTGAAAAAATTTCTTAAAGTCAAACATTCAGAAAACTACGATGATGCTATCTGGTCCCATCAATTCATGGCAAATAGATAAGGAAACAGTGTTAGATTTTACTTAATTTGTTGGTGGGGTGTTGCTACAATCACTACAGATGGTGACTGTAGCCATAAAATTAAAAGATGCTTACTCTTTTCTTTTTCTTTCTTTCTTTCTTTTTTTTTTTTTTTTTCTCACTCACAGTCTAAGTTTTTTTTTTTTAATTTTTAATTTATTTTACTTCACAATACTGTATTGGTTTTGCCATACATTGACATGAATCTGCCACGGGTGTACATAAGTTCCCAAACATGAACCCCCTCCTCCCACCTCCCACCCAATATCATCTCTCTGGATCATCCCCGTGCGTCCTGTATCCTGTATCAAACACAGACTAGCGATTCATTTCTTACATAATAGTATACATGTTTCAATGCCATTCTCCCAAATCATTCCACCCTCTCCCTCTCCCTTTCCCTCAGAGTCCAAAAGTCTGCTCTACACATCTGTGTCTCTTTTGCTGCCTTGCATACATGGTCATCATTACCATCTTCTAAATTCCATACATATGTGTTAGTATACTATATTGGTGTTTTTCTTTCTGGCTTACTTCACTCTGTATAATCGGCTCCAGTTTCATCCATCTCATCAGAACTAATTCAAATGTATTTTTTTAATGGTTGAGTAATACTCCAATGTGTATATGTACCATAGCTTTCTTATGCATTGGTCTACTGATGGGCATCTAGGTTGTTTCTATGTCCTGGCTATTATAAACAGTGCTGTGATGAACATTGGGGTACACGTGTCTCTTTCAATTCTGGTTCCCTCGGTGTGTATGCCCAGCAGTGGTATTACTAGGTCATAAGACAGTTCTATTTCCATTTTTTAAGGAATCTCCACACTGTACTTCATAGTGGCTGTACTAGTTTGCATTCCCACCAACAGTGTAAGAGGGTTCCCTTTTGTCCACACCATCTCCAGCATTTACTGCTTGCAGACTTTTGGATCACAGCCATTCTAACTGCTGTGAAATGGTATCTCATTGTGGTCTTGATTTGCATTTCTCTAATAATGAGTGATGTTGAGCATCTTTTCATGTGTTTGTTAGCCATCCATATGTCTTCTTTGAAGAAATGTCTATTTAGTTCTTTGACCCATTTTTTGATTGAGTTTTTTATTTTTCTGAAATTGAGCTGTAGGTGTTGCTTGTATATTTTTGAGATTAGTTGTTTGTCAGTTGCTTCATTTGCTATTATTTTCTCCCATTCAGAAGGCTGTCTTTTCACCTTGCTTATGGTTTGCTTTGTTGTGCAAGAAGCTTATAATTTTAATTAGATCCCATTTTTATTTCTATTTTTGCTTTTATTTCCAGTATTCTGGGAGGTGTATCATAGAGGATCCTGCTGTGATTTATGTTGGAGAGTGTTTTGCCTATGTTTTCCTCTAGGAGTTTTATAGTTTCTGGTCTTATATTTAGATATTTAATCCATTTTTAGTTTATTTGTGTGTGTGGTGTTAGAAAGTTATCTAGTTTCATTCTTTTACAAGTGGTTGACCAGTTTTCCCAGCACCATTTGTGAAAGAGATTGTCTTTACTCCATTGAATAATCTTTCCTCCTTTGTCGAGGATAAGGTGTCCATAAGTGTGTGGATTTATCTCTGGGCTTTCTGTTTTGTTCCATTGATCTATATTTCTGTCTTTGTGCCAGTACAATACTGTCTTGATGACTGTGGCTTTGTAGTAGAGTCTGAAGTCAGGCAGGTTGATTCCTCCAGTTCCATTCTTTCTCAAGATAGCTTTGGCTATTCGAGGTTTTTTGTATTTCCATACAAATTTTGAAATTATTTGTTCTAGTTCTGTGAAAAATACTGCTGATAGCTTGATAGGGATTGCATTGAATCTGTAGATTGCTTTGGGGTAGTATACTCCTTTTCACTATATTGATTTTCCTATCTATGAACATAGTATATTTCTCCATCATAGTGTCCTCTTTGATTTCTTTAATCAGTATTTTCAGTTTTCAATATATAGGTCTTTAGTTTCTTTAGGTAGATATATTCCTAAGTATGTTATTCTTTTCGTTGCATTGGTGAATGGTGTTGTTTCCTTAATTCCTTTTTCTACTTTCTCATTATTACTGTATAGGAATGCAAGGGATTTTTGTGTGTTGCTTTTATATTCTGCAACTTCAATATATTCATTGATTAGCTCTAGTAATTTTCTGGTGGAGTCTTTAGAGTTTTCTACGTAGAGGATCATGTCATCTGCAAACAGTGAGAGTTTTACTTCTTATTTTCCAAATTGAATTTCTTTTATTTATTTTTCTGCTCTGATTGCTGTGGCCAAAACTTCCAGAACTATGTTGAATAGTGGTGGTGAAAGTGGGCACCCTTGTCTTTTTCCTGACTTTAGGGGAAATGCTTTCAATTTTTCACCATTGAGGATAATGTTTGCTGTGGGTTTGTCATATATAGTTTTTATTATGTTGAGGTATGTTCCTTCTATTCCTGCTTTTTAGAGAGTTTTTATCATAAATGGATGTTGAAAGGCCTTCTCTGCATCTACTGAGATAATCATATGTCTTGTATTTTCAATTTGTTAATCTGGTGAATAACATTGATTGATTTGCAGACATTGAAGAATCCTTGCATCCCTGGGATAATGCCCACTTGGTCATGGTGTATGAACTTTTTAATGTGTTTTTAGATTCTGATTGCTAGAATTTTGTTGAGGATTTGGCATCTATTTCATCAGTGATATTGGCCTGTAGTTTTCTTTTTTTGTGGCATCTTTGTCAGGTTTTGGTATTAGGGTGATGGTGGCCTCATAGAATGAGTTTGGAAGTTCACCTTCCTTTGCAATTTTCTGGAAAAGTTTGAGTAGGATAGGAGTTAGCTCTTCTTGAAACTTTTGGTAGAATTCAGCTGTGAAGCCATCTGGACCTGGGTTTTTGTTTGCTGGAAGATTTCTGATTACAGTTTCAATTTTCGTGCTCATGATGGGTCTGTTAAGATTTTCTATTTCTTCCTGGTTCAGTTTTGGAAAGTTGTACTTTTCTAAGAAGTACGTTGTCCATTTTATTGGCATATAATTGCTGATAGTAGTCTCTTACGATCCTTTGTATTTCTGTGTTGTCTGTTGTGATCTCTCCATTTTCATTTCTAATTTTATTGATTTGATTTTTCTCTCTTCGTTTCTTGAGGAGTCTGGCTAATGGTTTGTCAATTTTATTTATCCTTTCAAAGAACCAGCTTTTGGCTTTGTTGATTTTTGCTATGGTCTCTCTCTCTCTCTTTCTTTTTTTACATTTATTTCTGTCTTAATTTTTATGATTGCTTTCCTTCTACTAATTCTGGGGTTCTCCATTTCTTCCTTTTCTAGTTGCTTTAGGTGTAGAGTTATTTGTTTGACTTTTTTCTTGTTTCTTGAGGTATGTTTGTATTGCTATGAACTTTCCTCTTAGCACTTCTTTTATAGTGTCCCAGAGGTTTTGGGTTGTTGTGTCTTCATTTTCATTTGTTTCTATGCATATTTTGATTTCTTTTTTTATTTCTTCTGTGATTTGTTGGTTATTCAGAAGCATGTTTTTCAGCCTCCCTATGTTGGAATTTTTAATAGTTTTTCTCCTGTAATTGAGATCTAGTCTTAATGCATTATGGTCAGAAGAGATGCTTGGAATGACTTCAATTTTTTTGAATTTATCAAGGTTAGATTTATGGCCCTGGATGTGGTCTATCCTGGAGAAGGCTCTGTAAGCACTTGAGAAAAAGGTGAAATTCATTGTTTTGGGGTGAAATGTCCTATAGATATCAGTTAGGTTTAAGTGGTCTATTGTATCATTTAAAGTTTGTGTTTCCTTGTTAATTTTCTGTTTAGTTGATCTGTCCATAGGTGTGAGTGGGGTACTAAAGTCTCCCACTATTATTGTGTTATTGTTAATTTCCCCTTTTATACATTTAGCATTTGTCTTACATATTGTGGTGCTCCTATGTTGGGTGCATATATATTTATAACTGTTATATCTTCTTGGATTGATCCTTTTATCATTATGTAGTGGCCTTCTTTGTCTCTTTTCACAGCCTTTGTTTTACAGTCTATTTTATCGGATATGAGTATTGCCACTTCTACTTTCTTTTGGTCTCTATTTGCATGATATATCTTTTTCCAGCCCTTCAGTTTCAGTCTGTATGTGTCCCTTGTTCTGAGGTGGGTCTCTTGTAGGCAGCATATATAGGGATCTTGTTTTTGTATCCATTCAGCCAGTGTTTGCCTTTTGGTTGGGGCATTCAACCCATTTACGTTTAAGATAATTATTGATAAGTATGATCCCATTGCCATTTACTTTATTGTTTTGGGTTCGGGTTTATACACCTTTTTTGTGTTTCCTGTCTAGAGAATATCCTTTACCATTTGTTGGAGAGCTGGTTTGGTGGTGCTGAATTCTCTCAGCTTTTGCTTGTCTGTAAAGCTTTTGATTTCTTCTTCGTATTTGAATGAGATCCTTGCTGTGTACAGTAATCTGGGCTGTAGATTGTTTTCTTTCATCACTTTAAGTATGTCTTGCCATTCCCTCCTGGCCTGAAGAGTTTCTATTGAAAGATCAGCTGTTATCCTTATGGGAATTTCCTTGTGTGTTATTTGTTGTTTTTCCCTTGCTGCCTTTAAAGTTATGACCAACCTACACAGCATGTTAAAAAGCAAAGTCATTACTTTGCCAACAAAGTTCTGTCTAGTCAAGGCTATGGTTTTACCAGTAGTCATATATGGACGTGAGAGTTGGCCTATACAGAAAGCTGAGCACAGAAATATTGATGCTTTTGAACTGTGATTCTGCAGAAGACTCCTGAGAATCCTTTGTGCTGCAGGAGATCCAACCAGTACATTTTAAAGAGATCAGTCCTGAGTGTTCATTAGAAAGAATGCTGTTGAAGTTGAAACTACAATACTTTGGCCACCTGATGAGAAGAGCTGACTCACTGGAAAAGACCCTGATGCTGGGGAAGATTGAGGGCAGGAGGACAAGGGGTAGACAGAGAATGAGATGGATGGATCGCATTGCAGACTCAATGAGCATAATTTTGGGTTTGACTCCAGGAGTTGGTGATGAACAGGGAGGCCTGGAGTCCTGTATTCCATGTGGTCACAAACAGTCAGACACGACTGAGATAATGAACTGAACTGACATGAGCCAATGTCTGGATGTGAGAGTTCGACTATAGAGAATGCTGAGTGCCAAAGAACCGAAGTTTTGAACCTGTCTTCCTGAAGGTGACTCTTAAGAGTCCTCTGGACAGCAAGGAAATAATCCCAGTCAATCCTAAACAAAATTAACCATAAATATTCATCAGAAGGACTAATGCTGAAGCTCAATCTCCAATACTTTGGCTAAAGAACTCATGAGAAAATACTGACACTCTAACTTGTAATGAAACTTTATAGGGTCTGATTTGGGAGACTGGGTGCAGGAGAAGAAGAGGGCCACAGAAGTTGAATTGGTTGGACATGCTGGAATCTCTTGATTCAACAAAGATGAGACTGAACAAAGTTTTGGAGACAGGGAAGGGCAGGGAAGCCTGGAGTGCTGCTGTCCACGTGTGGCAGAGTTGGAACTGGCTGAACAACTGAAAAACAGCAAGTCTGTTTCACATATGTCAATCATGATATTTTCGTGTCTGAAATATGGAATTCTCTATATCCTCCTAGGAAAAGTACATGCTTCTTTATGAATAATGGACATTTCTCTATTTCATTTATGGAAGTCTGGGTGAATATTTACTTCTTAAACTATGAGAGATTCAATTATTCAGGCACAAAATTTTAATAAAGATATATTTACATGTAATATGGAGTTTTGTACATTTCAAATGTCAAAATCAGGCTATACATGTCCTTATGGGAAATATTTCACATATGATTATGTACTCACTGTCGAATTTTCTGTTCCTTGTGTTGAAGTCTGACACTAGATTGTGTTTCAGCAAAGAGGAAATCTCAGTTTCACATATGAAATTCTAGGTGCAGATTTTAGGACATGAAATATGAAATTAACCATAATTCACATTTGAAAATCTGGGGACCGATTTTCCAACATGAAATACAGAAATCTTGATATATCACATATGAAGATTTTTCTGAATGAATTACACAAAATTTTTACATTACAGTTATGAAACTCTGAATGCAGATATCTATGGAGAGAATATGGCAATCTCTATTTCAATGACCATCAAAGGATGGTCACTGATCTTCAACATGAATAGTGGGATTTTTTGTATTTTTTATTTGAAAAAATCTGTGCTGATATTTCTTCAAGAAACATGGAATAGTGTGTGTTTAACATTTGCAAAAACAGGCATCCACTGTCCTACAACTTTTCTGGATCATAGAGGAAAATCGCTTGAGCTATGAAATTCTCTTTATTTCAGCAAAGAGATTTTGAAGGAAGATCTTCTGCCATGAACTAGGGAATACTGTATATTTTGCATTTGAAACACTGGGGACAATTTCTCATATGGAATATGAAATCTCAGTTATTCACAGAAGAAAATTTGTGTCAGATTTTCATACATAGATTATGATATTTTCCATGATTCATAAATGAGGTCTGGGCACGACAGGCAAATATACATTCATCTATGTTTCCTGTCAGAAAATGTGGCTACAGAGTCCCCTACTTAGTTTTAGTATTCTCTATATTAAACTTTGAAAGGCTGGGTGAAGATACCTCCATGTGATATATGAAAAATTTTATATTGACATATGAAAATCTGGGTACCAATATTTCTATATGAGATAGGCAAAACACTATAGTAACATTTGTATTTATAGGTTGTGGTGTTCTGTCTTGAAATATAAGATATACATATATCAAATATGGAAATCTGGATGTCATTTTACCTGCGTGAAGTATGGAGTTCACTTATGAACTTCTATATGCAAGTTTTACTGCATGATGCTCTGAAATTCTGTAAATATGTCATTAGAAAATCTGGGTTTCCATTTTCCTACATTAAATATGAAATTCTCAGTATTTTCAAGACCTAAAACTGAGCAGAGTTTTTGTTACATGAAATATGTAATTATATTTGTCTCCCTTTTGAAAATCTGGGTTGAAACTTTCCAGCATGATAGACGGAATCTGTGAAATTCATACATAAAATGCTGGTTTCTAGAAAATCTTACATGAATTATGGAATGTCTGTTATTTCATGTATTAAAATCAGACACATATTTTCGTCCATGAAATATGTCATTCTCAAAGTTGCAAAGAGCCAGCTCTGCAAAACACCTTACTATACAGAGCTGCTGCCTCACACCACACAAATAGAAAGAGAGAAACACAAGCCAAATCATCCAAAGATAGGCTGTCTAAAGTCAGATTAAGCCTATAGATACCTGCAAGAGACCACGCTGACTCTGTCCCACCATGAGAGGGAGAAACATCAGCTGTGGCCACAAAAATATAATTTCCAGTGCCTCCCCCTCCAAGGACACACAAAACACTGGACCAAACTTATCCACTCCTGTCACAGACTGAAAGCAAGTACTACAGTCCTGCACATGGGAAGAAAAAACCAGTAACATAGTAAGCTAAACAAATGTGAAGACAGTAATGTATGTTTCAGGCAAAGAAACAAGTTAAAAACACATAAGAGATAAAGAAGAAATAGAAATGGTCACTGAAAATGAATTGAGAATAATGATAGTAAAGATGATTAAACATCTCAGAAAATAAATGGAAACCATGCAAGGAACATTTACAAAGGGCATGGATCAACTAAACAACAACAACAAATGAATGATAGCACAATAACTGCTATTTGTATACTGTAGGCTCATTGATGCCTTTGTACAACATAATCCAGTACAACATTAGAAAATAAATTTTCTCCAATTTTAAAATGAAGTATTGAAAGAAATACAAACTTTAAATAGCACAACATATTGAAAATTTGTTGATACTTAAGTAGATTTCATCCAAAACCAGCAGAATGCAGTTTATTCTCAAGGACAAATTAAATATTTCTGGATAGATTACTAACTGGATGACAAATCAGGCATTGGTAGTTTTAAGATAGTCAAAATTGTATCAAGCACTTTTTTTACCACAATATTATGATTTGCATGTACCAAGAATTTTTTACCATAATATTATGATTTACGTGGAAAATTATAGAACAATGACACATAGATGAACAAAGATGCAGACATCCCCAACAAAATACTTCCAAGAAGATTCAAGACCATCACTAAGAAAAAGAACTGCAAAAAAAAAAAAAAAAAAGCCTGTCTGGGGTGCATTTAATTATAGTTTTGCATTTAGTGTTATAAAGGATTGTGGTTTCATTCTTTTAAAGCTGATTGACCATTTTTCCCCCCAGCACCACTTGTTAAAGAGATTGTCTTTTCTCCATTGAGAAAAGGAGAGCAAACCAAAAGAAACAAACAAAAGCATAAATAACTAAGAAAAAACTGAAAAGCATGAATACTTTGAGGCTCATATATATATCTCTTGATGGCCAAAAATTCAATGAAGAAATCAGAAAGAAAAAAATATATGTATATGTATATATGTATGTATATGTATATATACACATATTGGAGAAGGCAATGGCACCCCACTCCAGTACTCTTGCCTGGAAAATCCCATGGACATAGGAGCCTGGTAGGCTGCAGTCCATGGGGTCACCAAGAGTCGATTGAGCGACTTCACTTTCACTTTTCACTTTCATATATTGGAGAAGGAAATGGCAGCCCACTCCAGTGTTCTTGCTTGGAGAATCCCAGGGATGGGGAGCCTGGTGGGCTGCCGTCTATGGGGTCTCACAGAGTCAGACACGATTGAAGTGACTTAGCAGCAGTGTATATATATATATATATATATACACATATATACATATATATACATATAGATAGATAGATCTCATACAAACAAATGACAATAAAATTGTTATTGCATAAAACCTATAAAACAGGATAAAGCACTAAACAGTAAAGATTATAACAAAGAAATGTCTCAAATAATCAACCTAATATTAAAACTAAAGCAATTAGACAAAGAAGAATAGACAGAACCTAAAATTAATTTTGAGGAAAAAAAAATCATAGAGAATAGAAAAGTAAAAACATAAAAGATGAAAACAATATCAAAGATTAATAAATTAAAAAGGGGTTCTTGGAAACTATAAAGAAAATACATAAAACTCATCAACAGCCAGACTTATCAACAAAAAAAGAACACTCAAATCAATAAAGTTAGAAATGAGAAAGGAGACATTATAACCGATAGCAAATAAATATCAAAGGATCATGAGAGACTACAACAAACAACTTTAAGCCAGTACTTGTAGAATCTGGAAGCCACAGACTAGTGCTTAGGAATTCAACTGAGAGGAAACAGAAAATGTGAACACAGCATCACAAGCACTAACATTGAATTTGCTATGAAAATTTTTTAGTTAAAAACGTTCAATGTCCAGATGACATCACAGGTGTTTTTTGAACCATTAAGATAAATATTAACTCATGTACTTCTGAAACTCTTCCAAAATACTACAGTGGCAGGAAAACCTACAAACTCATCCTACGGGTACAGCATCACCCTGATAGCAAAGCCAAAGATAACACAGAAAAGGGAAACTATAGCCCATAGATATATAGACCACATAGATGAACATAGATGTAAACATCCTCAATAAAATCCTCCCAAGAAGAATCCACAAACACATTAAAATCATTGAACAGCGTTATTAATTGAGGTTTGCAACAGATATGCAAACATTTTCAAGTAGCTGCATATCAATCCATCAGATACACCATAACAAATTAAAGGATTAAAATCATATGATCACTTCAATAAATGCTGAAAAACACTTTGATAAAATTCCACAAGTGTGTGTGATTTAAACAAACAAACAAACAACAACAACAATAAAAACTCTCCAGAAACTGAGTATAGCAAAAATTACCTCAATAGAATAAATGCATACAAATCAAAACTACACTGAGGTATCATTTCACACCATTCTGAATGGTGATCATAATAAAAATTGACAACAGGGGCCTTTTCTTAGTGGTCCAGTGGCTAAGACGCCACGACCTTAAATCAGAGGTCCCATGTTTGATCCCTGGTTATTAGATTCCAAGTGAAGCAATTAAAGCCTGATAGAACCAAATAAAGAAGTAAATGTGTGTGTGTTTATAATGCCATAATCTTAGTTTCCTGGATATTGAGCTTTAAGCCAAAATTTGACTCCCCTGTTTCACTTTAAGCAAGCAGCTCTTTAGTTCATTTTCTGCCATAAAGGTGGTGTCATCTGTATATGTGACGTTATTGATACTTCTCCTGGGGTATCTTGCTTCCAGGTTTTGTTTCCTCCATCCCAGCATTTCTCATGGTGTACTCTGCATATAAGTTAAATAACAAGGGTGACAATATACAACCTTGACATCCTCCTTTTCCTATTTGGAACCAGTCTGTTGTTCCATGTCCAGTTCTAACTGTTTCTTCCTGGCCAGCATACAGATTTCACAACAGGAGCGTCAGGTTGTCTGGTATTCCCAAAAGTTTCAGAATTTTCCAGACGTTATTGTTATCCACACACTTAAAGGCTTTGGAGTAGTCAATAAAGCAGAAATAGATGATTTTGCTCGAACTCTCTTGCTTTTACGATGATGCAGCAGATGTTGGCAATTTGATTACCTGTTCCTCCACCTTTTCAAAAACCAGCTGAAACATCTGGAATTTCATGATTCATGTATTGCTGGAGCCTGGCTTGGAAAATGTTGAGCATTATTTTACTAGAATTTGAGATGAGTATACTGAGATGTAATGCCAGGTTTACAATTCTTGTTTTGTGTAACAACAATGAAAAAAATAATAAGATGAAGGTATAGAATGTTTCAAAAGTGTACTTGGTTTTTGAGTAAATGTAAATAGGAAATACTTTAATGTTTATTTTCTTGATTGCATCTAAAATATGAGGACTATTTTTCCTCACTCTCTGCTTTCCTTTTATAAACGTCTACTAATTTTCAAATGCTTTTCAAGATTTTCTTTAAAAAAATAGAAATCTATAGTATTTGCCCACCACAAAATATTGATGCCAAGCTTAGATCTCAGGATTATTTCCAACTCCATGATAAATTTCAACAGGAAATAACCACAGTTGTTGTTAACTCTGTATTCTAAGACTTGGGGATATATAAAACTAAATCGAACTTAAAACTGAGATTTTATTCTATGTTTATAGCCAATCTCTCATTCCATAACTATATTCATTTTTTCATCTTATGGTGTACCTACTTAAGAATGAAAAGTGTGAAAAAAGTGGGAGAGAGGTAGGGGATTTCAGACTTCACTGATTTCCAAGAGTAGCTCTAATCGGAGAAGGAAAACAGACAGAAACAAAGGAAAATAGTCCAGCAACACAAAATAATAATGCTTTAGCCAATATGAAAAGTCAAGGACCTTTAGATCCTCCACAAGGGCTATGGATAATATTCTAAGCCATATCCTGTGAGTAGTCTTATAGATGCTGAAAACATGATCACAGACACCAGAATCATTGGAACCAGATGGGTGATTATGTTGTGTCTCAAATTTCCCCATAACAGCACATTAGAGGAGTGTCCTAAACCTAATCACACATACCCCATGGCCCACCCCCACTCTGCTTTAAAAGCCATTCCCTGAAGTACTTTGCAGAATGTGGATCTTCTAAGCACAGGCTAAGCTTGGATTCCTTGCTACCCCCTGCAATAAATGCTACACTTGCCTTCAGGGCAATCCATATTCAATTGATTATCTTTACTGCATGCAAGCATGTAGACCCAAGTTTGGTTTGGTAACAGTACTGACAAAACTAAGAGTGTGTGTACCTAAGAGAGATCAATGACTTATTTCATGAACCAAATAAATTTACTGATGATATTTCTGTGTCAAATATTCTTTGGGGATTAGATTTTTCAGGTTTCATGTCTTTAGATATTATTTATGTGAGAAGCCTATATTTTAACTTGATACAGCTTACTTCATAGAGAAACACACAATGGCTGAATGTAATCCTTTAATTGCTAGGAGACCCGTGATTTTGTGATGTCACAGCTACTCAATTTGAAAACCACTACACAGAAGAACTGTACAAAAAAAAAAAAAGAAAGAAAGAAAAATATTTTCATGACCCAGATAATCACGATGGTGTGATCACTCATCAAGAACTAGACATCCTGGAATGTGAAGTCAAGTGGGCCTTAGAAAGCATCATTACAAACAAAGCTAGTGGAGGTGATGGATTTCAGTGGAGCTATTTCAAATCCTGAAAGATGAGGCTGTGAAAGTGCTGCACTCAATATGCCAGCAAATTTGGAAAACTCCGCAGTGGCCACAGGTCTGGAAAAGGTCAGTTTTCATTTCAATCCCAAAGAAGGGCAATGCCAAAAAATGTTCAAACTACCGCACAATTGCAGTCATCTCACACGCTAGTAAAGTAATGCTCAACATTCTCTAAGCTAGGCTTCAACAGTATGTGAACTGTGAACTTCCTGATGTTCAAACTGGTTTTAGAAAAGGCAGAGGAAACAGAGATCAAATTGCCAACATCACTGGATCATCGAAAAGGTGAGAGAGTTCCAGAAAAACATCTATTTATGCTTTATTGACTATGCCAAAGCCTTTGACTGTGTGGATCACAATAAACTGTGGAAAATTCTGAGAGATGGGAATACCAGACCGCCTAACCTGCCTCTTGAGAAATCTATATGCAGTTCAGGAAGCAACAGTTAGAACTGGACATGGAACAACAGACTGGTTCCAAATAGGAAAAGCAGTATGTCAAGCCTGTATATTGTCACCCTGCTTATTTAACTTCTATTCAGAGTACATCATGAGAAACGCTGGACTGGAAGAAGCACAAGCTGGAATCAAGATTGCTGGGAGAAATATTAATAACCTCAGATATGCAGTTGACAACACTCTTATGGCAGAAAGTGAAGAAGAACTAAAAAGTTTCTTGATGAAAGTGAAAGAGGAGAGCGAAAATGTTGGCTTAAAGCTCAACATTCAGAAAACCAAGATCATGGCATCTGGTCCCATCACTTCATGGGAAATAGATGGGGAAACAGTGGAAACAGTGTCAGACTTTATTTTGGGAGGGGGGTCCAAAATCACTGCAGATGATGACTGCAGCCATGAAATTAAGAGACACTTACTCCTTTGAAGAAAGTTATGACCAACCTAGATGGCATATTCAAAAGCAGAGACATTACTTTGCCGACTAAAGTCCATCTTGTCAAGGCTATGGTTTTTCCAGTAGTCATGTATGGATGTGAGAGTTGGACTGAAGGCTGTGAGGAAGGCTGAGCACTGAAGAATTTATGCTTTTGAACTGTGGTGTTGGAGAAGACTCTTGAGTGTCCCTTGGACTGCAAGGACATCCAACCAGTCCATCCTGAAGGAGATCAGCCCTGGGATTTCTTTGGAAGGAATGATGCTAAAGCTGAAAGTCCAGTACTTTGGCCACCTCATGCAAAGAGTTGACTCACTGGAAAAGACTCTGATGCTGGGAGGGGGATGACAGGATGAGATGGCTGGATGGCATCATTGACTCTATGGACGTGAGTCTGAGTGAACTCCGGGAGTTGGTGATGGACAGGGAGGCCTTGTGTGCTGTGATTCATGGGGTCGCAAAGAGTTGGACAGGACTGAGTGACTGAACTGAACTGAACTGAACTGTGACGGTCTACACAGTTTGTCTATGTAGGCCAGCCAAGCAGCACTTGAAGTTGTAGTGTAAAATCCAACAAATGAGAAAAGTCGCTGAAGAAAGATTTATTTGAGATTTATTTATTTTCCATTTCTTCAGAAATTCAAGATGTGTCTCCTAAAGATGAATCAAGCAGTTCAGAAATCTCCATAAAATCTCCCTTGTGTGATTTCACAGTAACTGGCGACCTCGTCTTTAGATCTGAGGCTCAATATCATGCTTTTCAGGCTATATCTACAGAATCTGTGCTCAAAGCTATGTTACACGTTTTCTTTCTCCTAACAAGATGAAGTAAATGATTTTATTTCACTCATGTTTCCTCCAAAACAGGAATATAATTGAAAGTGATCAGTTTAAACCTATTTGGTGGAATGAGAGTGGCACTTCTACAGTGATTAACGAAGAACTCTTCAAGAAAACAGTCTTGGAACAAAAGGGTCCATTCAGCATTTTTTTTTAAACTAATAGTATAAAACGTTTAGTTCAATAGCTTCATCTTTAAGGGTTTTATAAAATGTGAAGGTTTTTTCAAAGATCTGCTTCACTAGCTGACTGTCTGGCAGGAGAAAAAGAATTTTCTTGTTTTGAGTAAGGCATTCCATAAATTTCAATTATTTTAGGAAATATATATGTTTTAATATAGTGACCAAAGGTAACTAAAACTGACTTTAAAATTGAGATAACATGCTGCTAAAATATTTTTTTCTATTCTTTTCAAATTGAGGACAGCTGGATATTAAGACATTTTAATGTAACAAATTTAAATTTTAAATTCCCTTAGCAACTTGGAACCAGAGAGAAATCCTGAAGCCATTTAAAGAGATATTTGGTGTAGATATACAATATATTTTTACATGAGGATAAAAATAAATTCAAATATGTAAGTATTTAAAACTATTAATGGAGGTGTATTATTTGAGGCTATTGTCTTTATATGCTTAAAAGAATCAATATTTAGAGTTCAGCTTTTTTTCTCTATTTTACCTTGGTTTCAAAAGTTATCAACAATTTTCTTCTTTGATTTTAATTGAAGTTTATCATAATCCAAATATTAAGCAATGCTATCCTCAACTATTAGTAAGAATTAAAAGAGGAGTTGGCACTAAAAATGTCTTTCCAGTATTTTGATTAGTTCACAATTAAAAGATGAAGCATACTAAAGGAAGGAGTAAAGTGGATGGTCATATCTCTTGGATTCTTCCTGAAACTAGAGGAGAGTGTGTCTTTTCAACCTCCACAAGTTTAAGTGTGTCTTTCATTTGAAAGGGCTTCCCTGGTGATCCTGAGGTTAAAGCGTCTGCCTCCAATGCGGGAGACCTGGGTTCGATCCCTGGGTCGGGAAGATACCCTGGAGAAGGAAATGGCAACCCACTCCAGTATTCATGCCTGGAGAATCCCATGGGTGGGGGAGCCTGGTAGGCTACAGTCCACGGGGTCGCAAAGAGTCTGACACGAGTGAGCGACTTCACCTTCATACGAAAGCCTTCTATCAGCCACGTAGTTGCTAATACAAAGTGATATTTTTCTTCATAATCAATGTCAGTTACCTTGAAAGAACAAATTTTAATAGATCAAACTGATGTTTAAAATCTGTTGATCTTTTTACATCAGCACTCACAGAGCAGCTACAATCAAACAAACGGTCACAGTAAGAATTTGCTACTATGACTATTTCTACTTCTCACTACCATATCGTGTTACCATTACAGATAAAGGATTTTGACTGATGGTCAGCCTCACCTTTACAGTTAGATACAGCGATAGGTCAGCCCATGAGGATACATTTCCTAAACTGTAGCTGGCAGGCGTGATTCCCAGTGCCAACAATCACTGATGCATCTGCTACCTTTCTTTCAACGTAAACTCTTCAGCCAGCTTCATTATATGAAAGTCATACTAATTACAACTGATCTATGAAATAGGAGCCTGATCATGCCGGATAATGAAGATTAAAATTTATGTTGGTGATGCCAACTTATTCCTACATTTCTCTTATTTCAACAATAAATTTACATGTTACCTTCATAGTTTCACACTCTATTCTGAAATAATTAAGAGGAAAATGAGGCTTTATCTCAATGCCTGGCTATTTCATTGTGCTTTTATATAAATTCTTGGGCTTTCAGAATGGTCATCTGAATTATATTTGTCCATTCCAGTAAATTTTACTTCATTGATTCCTGAAAGTTTGATGTTCACACTTATCATATTCTTTTTTACCACTTCCAATTTACCTTAATTTATGAACCTAACGTTCTAGGAACCTATGAAATATCGTTCTTTACTTCATCACACTTTACTTTTTTCACCAGTCATATCCACAATTGGGTGTTGTTTTTCCTTTTGCTCCATATCTTCCTTATTTCTGAAGTCACTTCTTCACTGATTTCCAGGAGCATATTGGGCACCAGCCAACCTGGAGAGTTCATCTTTCAGTGTCTTATCTTTTTGGTTTTTCATATTTTTCATGCGGTTTTCAAAGCAAGAATACTCAAGTGTTTTTCCATTTCTCTTCTCCAACAGACCACATTTTGCCAGAATTTTCCACCATGTCCAATACATCTTGCATGCCCCTACATGGCATGTCTCATAATCTCATTGAGGTAGATATGACTGTGATCCCTTTGATCTGTTTGTTAGTTTTCTGTGATTGTGTGGTTTTCATTCTGTCTGCCTTCTGATGGAAAGTATAAGAGGCTTATGGAAACTTCCTGATGGGAGAGACAGACTGTGAGTGAACCCGGGTTTTGTTCTGACATACAGGCCCATATTCAGTAAATCTTTAATCCAATTTACTCTTGATGGGTGTGGCTGTCTTCAGGTCCTGTTGTTTGAAGAGGCTAAACTATGCTATGGATAATGAAAGTAATTGGGACCTTCTTCAAAAGGACTTGAGCACGCACTATTGTATTCAGTGCCCATCACCCTACTGCATCCCATTCTTGGACCATGCCTCTGCCAGACACTCCGGGACACTCACAACCAAGTCTGGCTCAGTCACTTGTGCAAAAACTGCTCTTACTCTTGGCCCCTGGTGAAACCCAATATTTTGTTTGTGCCCCCAACAGTCTTTTTCAGTTCTGTGGAAGTTCTATAATCAAATTCCACTGGCCTCCAAAGTCAAATTTGCTGCAGATTCGCAGTCCCTTTGCTGGATCCCCAGATTGAGAGATCTATACTGGTCCTAGAAAGTCCTTAACTGTACGAGAATATCTTTAGAATAATTATCCTGCAATTTTTGAACTGTGTCCTAGGCGACTTTATGGTTGGTTGAAATGTGACCTCCTCTGAGAGGGCATTTGTCACAAACTGCGTGACCCAGGTCTCTAGTAGCCAGAGCCTCTCTTCCCTATCAGGGCATTAGTGACCCATGCTTCTGCAGGAGACACTCAATCACTCAAAAGCAGTTCTGAGTTTGTGTCTTTGTGCCGTCTCTGGGTATAGTATCAAAAAATATTTTATTGAGCACTCTCAGTGTGGCTGGTAGGTATTGATTCTAAGTGCAAATTCACCCCTACTACAGTCTTGTTGGACTTTTCCTTTGCCTTATACATGTTTTTTTGTTTGTTTGTTTGTTTTTATGGGACCCAACAACCCCCTGTCAATGATCATTCATGAACAAGTTTTCAGTTTGGAGATCTCACAGGAAAAGATGAGTTCACAGCCTTCTATTTTGCCATCTTTGCTTCCTCACAGGCAAAAACCAGAAAAGCGAGAAAAGCCTGCATCCCACCTCTTCAGTTTCTTTACTTTCTGCACTTCCTTTACTTTCTGCACTGTCAGATAGGCTAGAAGCCTCTGGACAGAGCCATGGTCACTCCCTCTCTTCTAGAATGCTCCTGCTTTCACAATGAAGGATCCTAGTTTATCATGTAATTTGCTCACATGATGCTATTGTTGGACATACATAAACAGAGAGTGTGCTTCCTGATGGGTTGATCTGAGGCAGCATTATCCCAGGGCCTTCCTCTAATATGGAGAACTTCTCCAGTGCACTAGCTTATGTTCTGTTCCTTCTCTTTCCAGTCTCTACTCTTTACTGAAGGACCTTAACCTCTTCACAGACTTGGGTCCAGTTATAGTCATAAAAACTATTTCCACAGACAGCCCAATTCTCATAGACTGAGGAGTCCACAAGCTATACTTTAAAAGCCCCACACCACTGAATTTACACTGGATGAGTCTTCAAGCCTTCCACATCCTTTTCCTGGTGCACGCACACACACATAAACACAGCAGAAACTGTGAGCTTCTTTATGTCTCTTGATGTAAAGCCAAATTTGTGAGCACACTGACTTGAGTTGTCACTGGCAATCCTTTCTTCATCCCCGGCTTGAACAGGACCACCTTAGAGGTGAATGGGCCAGTTTCCCACAGTCTATGGATGCCTGGTGCAGCCTTCCATTTGCTCCATTTCTCACGGTCTGTAACATTCATCTCTGTCAGCTGTGGTTGGACATACATCCACACAGAAAGATACACAAACGTGGGCAACAAGCTCATGTGGGTAGACACAAAAATATTCAAAGCATGTGGAAACATAAGCAAACATGGAACTAGATATTTCTGTAACTAAAGAACCAATGTTTCATATGAAATATAGACATTTCCATATTTCTTATAGGAAAATCTCCATTCTGAACTCAAATATAAAGTATAGAAAGTTCAAATACCATGATGGAGACTTAGCACCTAGGTTCTGATATAGTAAATACAAACCATTCCCCACTTCACGGAATCAATCCCCCCCCCTTTTTTTTTTGGTATATATTATTGGAAATTCAGCAAACATTTATTTCATGAAAAAGCAGGGGTGCCCAGATTTTCATTTGTGCAAGAGAGATAATTCCATTTTCAAACGGGTTTTCCATATCTTCAAAAAGTGGTGTCAAGAGTTTCCTGTGTGCAATATCCAGAACGTTACATAAAAGTTTAGAAGACCACCACCCAGATTCATATATGAGGCATAGACAAGTCCACATTTCACATAAGAAAAACAGCTTCAAGTTTTTCAAAAAGTGAAATTAAAAATGCAATATATTATGGAGGAAAACAAGCATCACTTTATTTGCATGTAAAAAAGTAGGTACATCTACATTGAGTTCAATTCAATTGGATCTCTCAGTCACGTTCTAATTTTGTGACCCCACATACTGTAGCTTGTCATGCATCCCTGTCCACCACCAACTCCCAGAGCCTACTCAAACTCATGTCCATCGAGTTGGTGATGCCACCTATACATCTCATCCTATGTCGTCCTCTTCTCTTATTGGCTTCAATATTTCCCAGCATCAGGGTCTCTTCCAATGAGTCGCTTCTTCACAAGAGGGGGTCCAGATTTTTGGAGTTTCAGTTTCACTATCAGTGCTTCCAACGTATATTCAGGACTGATTTCCTTTAGCCTCGTGGCAGTCCAGGAGACTCTCAAGAGTCTTCACCAACACCCCATTTTAAAAGCATCAATCCTTTTGTACTTATCTGACTTTGCATCTGTTCATGACTGCTGAAAAAATCATAGCTTTAACTAGGTGGACCTTTGCTGGCAAAGCAATGTCTCTGCCTTTGATTGTGCTATCTAGGTAGTTCACAGCTTTTCATCCAGCAGTAATTGCCTTTTAATTTCATGGCTGCAGTCACAATATTCAATAATTTTGGAGCTCCTCCCCCCCCCCATATAAAGTGTTTCAGTATTTCCATTGTTTCTCCATCCATTTGCTAAGCAGTGATAGGACCGGATATCATGATCTTATTTTTCTGAATGTAAGAGTTTTAACCAAAAATTTCCACTCTTCTCTTTCATTTTCATCAAGGGGCTCTTTCCATCTTCTTCACTTTTTGCCGTTAGGTTGATTTCATCTAAGTATCTGAGGCTGTTGATATTTCTCCCAGCAATCTTGATTCATGCTTGTGCTTCTTCAAGCCTTGTATTTATCTTATTGTACACTATATATGAACTATGGACCAGAATTTGTGACATTGTACAGGGAACAGGAATCATGACAATCCCCAAGAAAAATAAAACCAAAAAAACATAGCAGCTCTTTGAAAAGACCTTACAAAGAGCTGTGAAAACAAGGGAAGTCAAAAGCAAAGGAGAAATTAAAAGATTTATTCATTTCAATGCAGAGTTCCAAAGAATAGCAAGGAGAGTTAAGAAAGTCTTCCTCAGAAATCATTGCAAAGAAATTGTGATGGACAATAAAATGGAAGACTAGAGTATCTTCCAAAAATTAGAGATACCAAAGAATAGCAAGGAGAGTTAAGAAAGTCTTCCTCAGAAATCATTGCAAAGAAATTGTGATGGACAATAAAATGGAAGACTAGTGTATCTTCCAAAAATTAGAGATACCAAGGGAAGTTTTCATGCCAGGATGTACTCAATAAAGAAGAGAAATGGTATGGATATGATAGGAGCAGAAGATATTAAGAAGAGGTGGCAAGAATACACAGAAGAACTATACAAAAAATATCTTCACGACCTAGATAATCACAATGGTGTCATCACTTAGCCTCAACTAGAGACAGACGGCCTGGATTGGGAAGTTAAGTGGGCCTTAGGAAGCATTACCTATGAACAAAGGCAGTGGAGGTGATCAAATTCCAATTGAGCTTTTTGAAAGCCTAAAATATGCTGTGAAAGTGTTGTACTCAATATGTCAGCAAATTTGGTAAACTCACCAGTGGTCACAGGACTGGAAATGGTCAGCTTTCATTTCAATCCAAAGAAAAGTAATGCCAAAGAATGCTCAAACTACCACACAGTTGAATTCATTTCACATACTGGTAAATGATGCTTAAAATTCACAAAGCCAGGGTTCAACACTGTGTGAACCTGAACTTCAAAATGTTCAAGGTGGTTTTATAAAATGCAGACAAGCCAGAGATCAAATTACCAACATCGACTGTATCATTGAAAAAGCAAGAAAGTTCCAGAAAAAAATATTTATGTATGCTTTATTGACTATGTCATAGCCTTTGACTGTGTGGATCACAATAAAATATGGAAAATTCTGAAAGTGATTGAATTACCAGATCACCTGACCTGACTCTTGAGAAACTTGTATTCAGGTCAGGAAGCAAAAGTTTGAGTTGGACATGGAACAGCAGTTTGGTTCCAAATAGGAAAAGGAGTATGTCAAGATTGTTTATTGTCACCCTGTTTATAAAACTTAAATGCAGAGTACATCATGAAAAACTGTGGGCTGAAGGAAACACAAGCTAGAAACAAGATTGCTGGAAGAAGTATCAATAACCTCAGATAGGAAGATGACACCACCCACATGGCAGAAAGTGAAGAGCAACTAAAGAGCTTCTTGATTAAAGTGATGAGGAGAGTGAAAAAAAAAAAAAATGGTTTAAAGCCCAGCATTTACAAAACTAAGATCATGGCTTCTGGTCCCATCCCTTCATGGCAAATAGAAAGAGAAAAGGTGGAAACAGTGGCTGACATTATTTTTATTTATGTATTATTATTTATTTTTATTTTTGGCTATGTCTCCAAAATCACTGCAGATGATGATTGAAGCCATGAAAATAAAAATGCTTACACCTTGGATCATGGAAAAAGCAAGAGAGTTCCAGAAAAACATCTATTTCCAGTTTATTGACTATGCCAAAGCCTTTGACTGTGTGGCTCACAATAAACTGTGGAAAGTTATGAAAGAGATGGGAATACCAGACCACCTGACCTGCCTCTTGAGAAATCTGTATGCAGGTCAGGAAGCAAGAGTTAGAACTGGACATGGAACAACAGACTGGTTCCAAATAGCAAAAGGAGTACGTCAAGGCTGTATATTGTCACCCTGCTTATTTAACTTCTATGCAGAGTACATCATGAGAAATGCTGGACTGGAAGAAACACAAGCTGGAATCAAGATTGTTGGGAGAAATATCAATAACCTCAGATATGCAGATGAAACCACCCTTATGGCAGAAAATGAAGAAGAACTAAAAAGTCTCTTGATGAAAGTGAAAGAGGAGAGTGAAAAAGTTTGCTTAAAGCTCAGCATTCAGAAAATGAAGATCATGGCTTCTAGTCCAATCACTTCATGGGAAATAAATGGGGAAACAGTGGAAACAGTGTCAGACTTTATTTTTTGGGAGTCCAAAATCACGGCAGATGGTGATTGCAGCCACGAAATTAAAAGACGCTTACTCCTTGGAAGAAAAATTATGACCAACCAAGATAGCAGACTCAAAAGCAGAGACGTTACTTTGCCGACTAAGGTCCGTCTTGTCAAGGCTATGGTTTTTCCTGTGGACATGTATGGATGTGAGAGTCGGACTGTGAAGAAGGCTGAGCACCGAAGAATTGATGCTTTTGAACTGTGTTGTTGGAGAAGATTCTTGAGAGTCCCTTGGACTGCAAGGAGATCCATTCTGAAGGAGATCAGCCCTAGGGTTTCTTTGGAAGGAATGATGGTAAAGCTGCAACTCCAGTACTTTGGCCACCTCATGCGAAGAGCTGACTCATTGCAAAAGACTCTGATGCTGGGAGGAATTAGGGCCAGGAAGAGAAGGGGAAAACAGAGGTTGAGATGGCTGGATGGCATCACTGAATCAATGGACGTGGGTCTGAGTGAACTCCGGGAGTTGGTGATGGACAGGGAGGCCTGGTGTGCTGCGATTCATGGGGTCACAAAGAGTCAGACACGGCTGAGCGACTGAACTGAACTGAACTCTTTTGAAGGAAAGTTTTGATAAACCTAGACAGCATTTTATAAAATGGAAACGTTACTTTGGCAATAAAGCTCTGTCTAGTCAAGGCTATGGTTTTTCCAGTAGACATGTATGGATGTGTTATTTGGACAATAATGGAAGCTGAGCACCAAGAATTGATCCTTTTGAACTGAGTTATTGGAGAAGACTCTTGAAAGTTGCTTGGACTTCAAGGAAGTCCAACCAATCCATCCTAATGGAGATCAGTCCTGGGTATTCATTGGAAGGACTGATGTTGAAGCTGAAACTGAAATACTTTGGCCACCTGATCCAAGCAAGTGACAACGGAAAAGATCCTGATGCTGCAAAAGTTTGAGGGCAGGAAGAGAAAGGGATGACAGAGGATGAAATGGTTAGATATCATCACCAACTCAATGGACATGAGTTTGGGCAAACTCAAGTGGTTGGTAACGGACAAGGAGGCCTGGCCTGCTGTGGTTCATGGGGTCACAAGGAGTCGGACACTACTGAGCTACTGAAGTAAACATTTCATATAATTTAAATAAGCAGGGTGACAATATGCAGTCTTGTCATGATCCTTTGCCTATTTGGAACCATTCTGTTGTTTTACCTCAAGATCTAACTGTTTCTTCTTGAGCTGCATACAGATTCCTAGGAGGCTGGTCAGGTGATCTCATATTCCTGTCACTTTAAGTATTTTCCACAGTTTGTTTTGATCCACACAGTCAAAACATTTGGTATAAACAATGAAGAAGTAGATCTTGTTTTCCCCCTCTGTAGCTCCCTTGTTATTTTGATGATCACACATATACTGGATATTTGATTCCTTTCTCCTCTGCCTGAATTAAATCCATCTTGAATATCTGGAATTTTATGGTTCATGTACTGTTGAACCATGACTTGGAAAATTGTGAACATTACTTTGCTTCCGTTTGAGATGAGGGCAATTGTATGGTTGTGTGAACAGTTCTTGGCTTTGCCTGTCTATGGAATTGTAATGAACCGTTCCAGTTTTGTGTCCACTGTTGAGTTTTCCAAATTTGCTGGCATATTATTCCATAGCTATGAAATAATTCAAATAGAATTCCATCAATTCCACAAGCTTTATTCATTGGATGCTTCACAAGCTCTCCTTGAATTCACATTCTAAGATGTCTGGTCTAGCGAGTGATCACAACATTGTGGCTATCTGGCTCATGAATACTCTTTTTGTGCAGTTCTGTGTATTCTTGCCACCTCTTCTTAATATTTCTACTTCCATTAGGTCCAAGAAGCTTCTGTCTTTTATTTTGACTGACTTTGCATGAAATATTCCCTTGGTATCTCTATTTTCTTGAAGAAATCTCAAGACTTTCCCATTCTATTACTTCCCTCTATTTCTTTGCATTGATCACTGAGAAAGCTTTTCTTATTTCTCCATATTATACTTTGGAAATCTGCCTTAAAATGGCTATATCTTTCCTTCTCTTCTTTGCTTTCAGCCTCTATTGTTTTCTCATCTACTTGTAAGGCATCTTTAGAAAGCCATTTTGCCTTTTTTTGCATTTATTTTTCTTGAGGATGGTCTTGATCACGCTCGTTTACAATGTCACAGACGTCTGCCCATTGTTCCTCAGGCACTCTTTGTATCAGATATAATCCCTCAAATGTATTTGTCAATTTCACTGTATAAACTTAAGGGATTTGATTTAGGTCATACCAGAATATCTAATGGTTTTCTCTACTTTTTTTAATTTAAGTCTGAATTTGGCAATAAGGAATTCATGACATGAGCCATAGTCAGCTCACAGTCCTGTTTTTGCTGATTATATATATCATCTCCATCTTTGGCTGCAAAGAAAAGAATCATTGTGATGTTAGTCCTGAACATCTTGTGAGCCCACATGTAGAGTCTTCTCTTGTGTTGCTGGACCAGGGTGTGTGCTATAAGCTGGACCAGGGTGTGTGCTATAAGCTGTGTGTTGTCTTAGCAGGACTCTGTAAGACTTTGACTGGATTCCGTTTGCACGCCAATGCCAAATTTGTCTGTTATTCCAGGTATCTCTTTACTTTCTACATTTGCATCCCTTTCCTCTATGGTGAAAATGACTTCTTCTTCTTCTTCTTCTTTTTTTTTTTTTTTTTTGAATGTTAGTTCTAGACAGTCTTGAACGTCTTCATGCAACTGTTCTACTTCAGCTACTTCCGCATAACTGGTCAGTGCACAGATTTAGGTTACTGTGCTATTTAATAGTTTGTCTTGGAAACCAACAGAGATTCTTCTGCTTGCTACACGTCTTATGATCTGCCATGTTTATCGCTTCATCACCTATGGAAAGATACACATCCACACAGACACACACACAAACAGTTAACAAACTGATACATGTAGACACAAATTACTGCTCAAGGTACAGGGAAACAGGCAAACAGGGAACATAAGTGTTTCTATAGCTGAAGAACCAGTGTTTCGTATGAAATATAGAGATTATGATGTTTTTATAGGAAAATCTCCTTTCTGATCTCAAATACAATATAGAGAAGTCCAACAACCTAGATAGAAAATTAGCACCTAAGCGGTGATACAGCACATACAGAACATTACACATTTCATGGAACAAATTCTTTGTTTTGATATCTGTTTGAGAAATTCAAACATTCTCTACTTTATGAATAAATGGTGGTTTCTAGAATTTTATTTGTGAAATAGAGAGAATTGAAATTTCATACTGGTTCTTATTTTCAGAAGCCAGTGTCAAAATTTTCACTTGTGAAATACACATATTTCCACATTTAATGGTAGAGAACAACCACCCAGATTTTCATACATGAGATGGGGAGAATTCTGCATTTCATATAAGAAAAACAGCTTCCATATTTTTATGAAGTGAAACAAAAAATGCAATATATAATGTAGTAAACCCAGCATCAATATTTTTGAATGTAAAAATGTAGATGATCTTACATTTGGGTGTAGTTCAGCCTCTGGATCGTGTCCAACTCTTTGCGACCTCGTGGACTGCAGCACGCCACACTTCCTTGTCCATCACCCTGTCCATCATCAATTCCTGGAGCATTCTCAAATTCATGTCCATCGATTCAGTGACTTCATCCAGCCATCTCATCCTCTATCATCCTTTTCTCCTGCTATCAATGTTTCCAACATCAAGGTCTTTTCACATGAGTCATTTATTCACATCATGTGGCCAAATGATTGGAGTTTCACCTTCAGAATCAGTCCTTCCAATGAATATTCAGGATTTACTTCCTTGAACCTCCGTAAGGACAAGAGAAACTTCAGAGTCTTCACCAAGAACACAGATTAAAACATAAATTCTTTTTTTTTTTAATTTATTTATTTTTAATTTTACTTTACAATTCTGTATTGGTTTTTCCATACATTGACATGAATCCACCACGGGTGTACATGCATTCCCAAACATGAACCCCCCTCCCCACAACATCTCTCTGGGTCATCCCCGTGTACCAGCCCCAAGCGTGCCGTATCCTGCATCGGACATAGACTGGAAATTCGATTCTTACATGATATTATACATGTTTCAATGCCATTCTCCCAAATCATCTCACCCTCTCCCTCTCCCATAGAGTCCAAAAGTCCACTATACACATCTGTGTCTTTTTTGCTGTCGTGCATACAGGGTCATCATTGCCATCTTTCTAAATTCCATATATATATGTGTTAGTATACTGTATTGGTGTTTTTCTTTCTGGCTTGCTTCACTCTGTATAATTGGCTCCAGTTTCATCCATCTCATCAGAACTGATTCAAATGTATTATTTTAAATGGCTGAGTAATACTCCATTGTGTATATGTACCACAACTTTCTTATCCGTTCATCTGCTGATGGACATCTACGTTGTTTCCATGTCCTGGCTATTATAAACAGTGCTGCGATAAACATAAAACATCAATTCTTCTGCACTCAGCTATCTTCCATACATGACTGCTAGAAAAACCATAACTTTGACCATGTGGATCTTTGATGGCAAAGCAATATCTCTGCTTTTCAATATGCTGTCTAGTTTAGTCATAGCTTTCTTCCAAGGAGTACATTTTAATTTTATGGTGCATTCAACATCTGTAGTAATTTTGTGACCCCCAAAATAATGGGTTTTGCTATTTCCATTGTTTTTCAGTCCCTTTGCTAAACAGTGATTGGATCGAAAGTCACAATATTAGCTCTCTGAATGTTGAATTTTTAAGCTAGATATTTCACTCTTCTCTTTCATTTTCATCAGGGAGATTCTTAGTTCTTCTTCACTTTCTGCCATATGGCCGATGTCATCTACTTCTTTGAGTTTATTGATATTTCTTCAGCAGTATTAATTCAAGCTTTAGCTTCATCAAGCCTGGCATTTCGCATATTGTACACTGCATATAATTTAAATTAGCAGGGTGACAATATATGCCTTGGAATAATCCTTTCCTGATTTGAAAGCAGCCTGTTGCCCCGTAGCCTGTTGCTTCTTGATTTGGATACAAATTTCTCAGGAGGCAGGTCGGGAGGTCTGGTTTTCCTACCACTTTATTTATTTATTTTTTAATCAATTTATTGAGATCCCCACAGTCAAAGACTTCTGTATAATGAATGAAGCAGAAGTAGATTTCTTTCTTTGTTTCTTTTTTTCCTGGAGATCTCTTGCTTTTTTGATGATCCCACGGATGTTGACAATTTGATCTTTCGTTCCTCACACTTTTCTAAATCCAGCTTGAATATGTGGATGTTCATTGTTCAAGAATTTTGGAAGCCTGGATTGAGGAATGCTGAGCAATACTTTTCTACCATTTGACATGGCAGCAAATATGTGATAGTGGGAACCTTCTTTGGTAATGCCTTTCGTTAGGATTGGACTGAAAACTGAATTATTCCAGTCCTGTGACAACTGCTGAGTTTTTCAAATTTTCTGTCATATTGAGTGTAGCACTTTCATAGTATCATCTTTTAGTCTCTGAAATAGCTCTACTGGAATTCCATTGGCTCCACTAGTTTTCTCTATAGTGAGGCTTCAACAGGATGGCTTGACTTCACATTCCATGATGGCTGGCTCTAGGGGAGTAATCACATCATTGTTGTTATCTGAGTGTTGAAGATCTTTTGTGTATAGTTCTTATGTGTATTCTTGACACTTCTTGATATATTCGATGTCTGTTAAGTCTGTACCATTTATTTTCTTTGTTTCGACCATCTTTGCATGGAATATTCCCTTGGTATCCCTAATTTTCTTGAAGCAATCTCGTCTTTTCCATTATATTATTTTCCTCTATTTCTTTGCAACGTTCACTGAGATAGGCTTTCTTATCTATTCTCCCTCTTCATTGGAACTCGGCATTCAGTTCAGTTCAGTTCAGTCACTCAGTCGTGTCCGACTCTTTGAGACCCCATGAAATGCAACACTCCAGCCTTCCCTGTCCATCAACAACTCCCGGAGTTCACTCAAACACATGTCCATCGAGTCGGAGATGCCATCAGCCATTTCATCTTCTGTCGTTTTCTTTCCCTCCTGACCCCAATTCATCCCAGCATCAGAGTCTTTTCCAATTAATCATCTCTTCACATGAAGTGGCCAAAGTATTGGAGTTTCAGCTTTAGCATCATTCACTCCAAAGTACACCCACGGCTGATCTCCTTTAGGATGGACTGTTGGGATCTCCTTGCAATCCAAGAGAATCTGAAGAGTCTTCTCCAATGCTACAGTTCAAAAGTATCAATTCTTCCGTGATCAGCTTTCTTCACAGTCCATCTTACATCCATACATGACTACTGGAAAAACCATAGCCTTGATTAGATGGGCATTTGTTGGCAAAATAATATCTCTGCTTTTCAATAAGCTATCTATGTTGTTCATAAATTTCCTTCCAAGGAGTAAATGTCTTTTAATTTCATTGCTGCAATAACAATCTACAGTGATTTGGGGGCCCCAAAAAATAAATTCTAACATTGTTTCCACTGTTTCCCCATCTATGTCCCATGAAGTGATGGGACCAGATGCCATGATCGTTTTCTGAATGTTGAGCTTTAAGCCAACTTTATCACTCTCCTCTTTTACTTTAATCAAGAGATTTTTTAGTTCCTCTTCACTTTCTGCCATAAGGGTGGTGTCATCTGCCTATCTGAGGTGATTGATATTTCTGACGGCAATCTTGATTTCAGCTTTTGCTTCTTCAGTCCAGCGTTTCTCATGATGTACTCTGCATATAATTTACATAAGCAGGGTGACAGTATACAACCTTGATAGACTCCTTTTCCTATTTGGAAACAGTCTGTTGATCCATGTCCAGTTCTAACTGTTGCTTCCTGACCTGCATATAGGTTTCTCAAGAGGCAGGTCAGGTGGTATGGTATTCCCATCTCTTTTAGGATTTTCCACAGTTTATTGTGACTCACACAGTCAAAGGCTTTGGCATAGTCAATAAAGCAGAAATAGATGTTTTTCTGGAACTTTTACTTTTTCCATGATCTAGCAGATGGTGGCAGTGTGATCTCTGGTTCCCCTGCCTTTACTAAAACCAGTTTGAACATATGGAATTTTGTGGTTCACATATTGCTGAAACCCAGCTTGGAAAATTTTGAGCATTACTTTACTAGCATGTGAGATGAGTGAAATTGTGCGGTAGTTTGAGCATTCTTTTGCATTCCCTTTCTTTGGGATTGGAATGAAAACTGACCTTTTCCAGTCTTGTGGCCACTGCTGAGTTTTCCAAATTTATTGGCATATTGAGTGCAGCATCATCTTTCTGGATTTGAAATAGCTTAACTGGAATTCATAACCTCCACAAGCTTTGTTCGTAGTGATGCTTTCTAAGTCCCACTTGACTTCACATTCCAGGATGTCTGGCTCTAGGTGAGTGATCACATCATCATGATTATCTTGGTCATGAAGGTCTTTTTTCGTAAAGTTTTTATGTGTATTCTTGCCACCTCTTCTTAATATCTTCTGTTTCTGTTAGGTCCATACAATTTCTGTCCTTTATCAAGTCCATCTTTGGATGAAATGTTCCCTTGGTATCTCTAATTTTCTTGAAGAGATCTATAGTGTTTCCCATTCTGTTGTTTTCATCTCTTTATTTTCATTGATAGCTAAAGAAGGCTTTCTTATCTCTTCTTGCTATTCTTTGGAATTCTGCATTCAGATGCTTATGTCTTTCCTTTTCTCCTTTGCTTTTCACTTCTCTTCTTTTCACAGCTATTTGTAATGCCTCCCCAGACAGCCATTTTGCTTCTTTGCATTTCTTTTCCATGGGGATGGTCTTGATCCCTGTCTGATGTACAATGTCATGAGCCTCCGTCCATAGATCTCAGGCACTCTATCTATCAGATCTAGTCCCTTAAATATACTTCTCACTTCCACTGTATATTCATAAGGGATTCAATTTAGGTCATACCTGAATTTGTCTAGTGGTTTTCCCTACTTTCTTCAATTTAAGTCTGAATTTGTCAATAAGGGAATCATGATCTGAGCCATAGTCAGCCCCCAGTCTTGTTTTTGCTGAATGTATAGAGCTTCTCTATCTTTGGCTGCAAAGAATATAATTGATCTGTTTTTGGTGTTGACCATGTGGTGATGTCCATGTGTAGAGTCTTCTCTTGTGTTGTTGGAAGAAGGAGTTTGCTTTGACCATTGCATTCTCTTGTCAAAACCCTATTAGCCTTTGCCCTGCCTCAGTCTGTATTCTAAGGCCGAATTTGCCTGTTTTTTCAGATGTTTCTTGACTTCCTACTTTTGCATTCCAGTCCCCTATAATGAAAAGAACATCTTCTTTGGGGTGTTAGTTTTTAAAGAACTTGTAGATCTTCATAGAACCGTTCAACTTCAGCTTCTTCAGCGTTACTAGTTGGGGCATAGACTTGCATTATTATTATGTTGAATGGTTTACCTTGGAAACAAACCGATATCATTCTGTTGTTTTTGAAATTGCATCGAAGTACTTCATTTAAAACTATTTTGTTGACCATGATGGCTACTGCATTTATTAGAAGGGATTCCTGTCCACAGTAGTAGATATAAATTGTCATCGAGTTAAATTCACCCATTTCAGTCCATTTTAGTTCGCTGATTCATAGAATGTCGAAGTTGTTGCCATCTCCTGTTTGACCACTTCCAATTTGCCTTGATTCATGAACCTAACATTTCAGGTTCCTATGCAATATTTCTCTTTACAGCATTGGACTCTGCCTTTATCAGCAATCACATCCACAACTGGGTATTGTTTTTGATTTGGCTCCATACCTTCATTCTTCTGGAGTTATTTCTCCCCTGATCTCCAGTAGCATATTGGGCCCCTAGTGACCTGGGGAGTACTTCTTTCAGTATCCTATTATTTTGCCTTTTCATACTGTTCATCAGGTTCTCAAGGCAAGAGTACTGAAGTGGTTTGCCATTTTCTTCTCCATGGACCACATTCAGTCAGACTTCTCCACCATGACCCTCCTGTCTTGTGTGACCCCACAGGCATGGCTTAAGTTCATTGAGTTAGACAAGGCTGTCATCCTAGTGTGATTTGATTGAGGAGTTTCTCTGGTGATGATTTCAGTGTGTCTGCCCTCTGGATATATCTTTCACTTTCTCTTTTCCTTGTCTTCTTTTCTCAGTAATTTGAACGGTATATTCAGACACATAGTTTGCCTTTTTGCTTTTTTATTTTTTTCCTTTAGGATTATCTTAGTCACTGCTTTTTGTACATTTTCACAAATCTCTATCTGTAGTTACTGAGGAACTCTTTCTATCAGATCCCATGGTTCTTTTTGTCACTTTCACTGTGTAATCACAAGGGGTACAATTTAGATTATCCATGAATAATCCAGTGATTTCCTTACTTTTTTTTCAATTTAAGTCTGAATGTGGCAATAAGGAGGTCATAATTTGTACCATAATAGATCCCAATCTTATTTTTGCTGACTGTATATAGTTTATCCATGTTTGGCTGCAAATAAAAGAATCAATCTGATTTCAGTATTGAAAATCTGGTGATGTCTGTGTGTAGAGTCTTCTCTCGCGTTCCTGGAAGTGAATGCTTTCTATAAGCCATGTGTTCTCTTGGCAAAACTCTATTTCTTTTGAGTGGCTTCATTTTGTCCTTCAAGGCCAATTTTCCTGTTACTCCAGGTGTCTCTTGACTTCCTACTTCTTCATTCCATTCCCCTTTGATGAAAAGGACATCTTTTATGTGTGGAAGTTCTATAAATTCTTGTAGGCCTTCCTAGAACTATACTACTTCAGCTTCTTCAGCATTACTATTAGTGGCACAGGCTTGGATGACTCTAATATTGACTGGTTTGTTTTTGAAATGAACAGAGGTCATTCTGTCGTTTTGAGATTGCCTCCAAGTACTATATTCAGACTCTGTTGAGTATGATGTCTACCCAATTTTTGTTCTAAGTTCTTCCACACAGTAGTAGACTTAAAGGTCATCTGAGTTAAAGTTACCCATTCTAGTCTATTTTAATTCACTGATTGCTAAAATGTCAATGCTCACACTTGGCATCTCCTGTTTGACCCCTTGCAATTCTCCTTAATCCATGGACATAAGCTTCCAGGTTCCTATGCAATATTACTCTTTATAGCATCAGACTTCATTCCATTACCAGTCATATCTGCAACTGGTTAATGTTTTTGCTCAAGCTCCATGCCTTCATTCATTTTGTAATTTCTTCTCCACTTATCTCCAGTAGCATATTGGGCACCTTCCACCCTTCAGAGTTCCTCTTTCTGTATGCTATAATTTGTCATGCATGCTGCTCATGGGTTTCTCAAAGCTGGGATACTGAAGAGGTTTTCCATTCCCTTCTCCAAGGACCACGTTTTCTGAGAACCCTTTACCATGACCCATCCATCTTGGGTGGACCTACTCACGTGGCTCATAGTTTCATTGAGTTAGACAAGGCTATGAACCATGTGATCAATTTGGTTACATTTCTGTGATTATGATTTTCATTCTGTGTTCCCTCTGATGGATAAGGATAAGACACTTATGGAAACTTCCTAATGGGAGAGACTAACTCAGGGGGAAGCTGGTACTTGTTCTGATGGAGAGTAGCATGCTCATTTCGATCCAGTTCAGTTTTGTACTCAGTCATTTTCAAGTCTTTGTGCCACCATAAACTGCAACATGCCAGGCCTCCCTGTCCATCACCAACTCACTGAGTTTACTCAACCTCATGTCCAGTGATGCCATCCAACCTTCTCATCATCTATTGTCCCTCCTCCTCCTCCCTTGATCCTTTCCCATCATCAGGGTCCTTTCCAATATGTCAGTTCTCTACATCAGGTGGCCAAAGTTTTCGAGTCTCATCTTTAGCCCCAGTCTTGCAAATAGCATTCAGGATTAATGTCCTTTAGTATGGACTGGTTAGATTTCCCCAAGCCATCCTAGAGACTCTCAAGAGCGTTCACCACTGTTCAAAACCATTAATTTTCCTGCTCGGCTTTCTCTCATTTCCATACATGACTTCTGGATAAACAACAGCTTTGACTAGATGCATATATCATGTAAAATTGCTTCACTCAAATCTTCATATCTGAAATATGTACAGTTCATATCTTATAAGAAAATGTGTAGCCTGGTTTTCACATGTGAAGGGAACAAAAATCCCACTCTTCCATGTACAAGATTCCTCAGCAGTTTCTCTAATGTCAAATATAGAGAATTCACTACTGCATATTGGAGACTCTGCTTGAAGGTTTATATACATGAGATATAGAGAATTCTCTATTTCCATTATAAATATATACATCTTGATGATTAAATATAAAATATACAGAATACCATGTTTGGGAAACTTTTTTAGTGTTTAACTGAGGGATAATTATTTTACAGAATTTTGTTTGGTATTAAACTTTAACATTCACTTGAGGATACCATATTTCATGCAAGAAAAAATGTGGCTTGATTTTTATACATGAAATAATGTGCTTTCCATAATTCATGAAAAGTTTTCTAGGACCCACCTTTTTATGCATGAATTCCACAGATTCCATTAATCATACTGGAAAGTGACAACACAGATTTTTGAAAAGGAAATAAAAACAATTACATATTTCATGTAACAAAAGTTGTGTTCAGTTTTGGTCTTGGAAATACAGAGAATTTCATATTTAATGTAGGAAAATGGACACCCAGATTTTCTAATGACATTTCCCATAAGGACATGTATACCCTGATTTTCACATTTGAGATGGACAATACTCTATATTGCATGTGCCCTTCCCTGTCTCCAGCACTTTGCTCAGACTCATCTTTGTTGAGGCAAGAGATTTCAGCATGTCCAACCAACTCAACTTCTGTTGCCCTTTCTTCTGCTTCACTCAGTCTTTCCCACATCAGAGCCAATAATGTTTCAGGACACGGTAGAGTGTCAGTCTTTCTTCGTGAATCCTTTAGACAAATTATTGGAGTTTGAGATTCAGCGTCAGTTCTTCCGAAGAACATTTACAGTTAATTTCTTTTAAGATTGACTGGGTTGAACTCCTTGCTGTCCAAAGGACTCTCAATAGTCACCTTCAGCAAGACAGGTTCAGAGCCTCAATCTTTGGCAGTCAGCCTTCTTTATAGTTGAACTCTCACATCCATACATCGGCTCAGTTCAGTTCAGTTCATTCTCACAGCCGTATCCTACTCTCTGAACACATAGACCACAGGAGTCCAGGTCTCCCTGTCCATCACCAACTCCCGGAGTCTACCCAAACTCAGGTCCATTGAATCTACAATGCCATCCAACTGTTTCATCCTCTGTCGTCCCCTTGTCCTCCTACCCTCAATCTTTCCCAGCATCAGGGTTTTTGTTTTTTTTTCCAATGAGTAAGCTCTTCTCATCAGGTTCCCAAAGTTTTGGTATTTCAGCTTCAACATCAATCTTTCAAATGAACACACAGGACTGATCTCCTTATGATGGAATGGTTGGATTCCCTACAGTCCCAGGGTTTCTCAAGAGTCTTCTCCAGCATTACAGTTCAAAAGCATCAATTATTCTTCTTCTCAGGTTTCTATACAGTCCAACTCTCACATCCATATATGACTACTGGCAAAACAATAGCCTTGCATATACAAAATTTTGTTGGCAATTTAATGCCTCTCCCTTTTAATAGGCAATATAAGTTGCTCATAACTTTCCTTCCAAAGAGGAAGCGTCTTTTAATTTCATGGCTACAGTAACCATCTGCAGTGATTTGGACCCATCCTCAACCAACAAAATAAATAAACTACAACGATTTTCCCCTATTTGCCATGAAGTGATGGGACCAGATACCATGATGTTAGTTTTCTGTATGTTGAATTTTAAGCCTTTTTTTAATCTCTTATTTTACTTTCATCAAGAGACTTTTAGATGTTCCACTTTTTCTGCCATAAATGTGGTGTCATCTGCATATTTGCATTTATTGATATTTCTCTGTGGAACCTTGATTCTAGCTTCTATTTCAGAGAACCCAGTGTTTCTCATGATATATTCTGCATATAAGTTAAATAAGCAGGGTGACAATACAGCCTTAATTTACTCCGTTTCCTACTTTGAAACAGTCTATTCTTCCATGCCTTGTTCTAACTGTAGATTTCTGACCTGCACCTAAATTTCTCAAGAGACAGGTCTGATGGTTTGTTATTCCTATCTCTTGTAGTATTTTCCACAGTTTATTGTGAAAATAATAGATTCAAAGTCTTTGGCATAGTCAATAAAGCAGAAATAAATGTTTTTCTGGAACTCTCTTGCTTTTTCAGAGATCCATTGGATGTTTACAATTTGATCTCTAGTTCCTCTGCCTTTTCCAAAACCAGATTGAACATCTGAAAGTTCACGGTTAACATACTATTGAAGCCTGTCTTGGAGAACTTTGAGTATTACTTTACTAGTGCATGAGATGAAGGCAATTGTGTAGTAGTTTGAGTATTCTTTGGCATTGCCTCTCTTTGGGATTGGGATGAAAACTGACATTTTCCATTCCTGTGGCCATCACTGCGTTTTCCAAATTCACTAGAACAGTGATATGTGGCACTGGAGCAGCCAGCAGTCAAGAGGAGATAGCCCATGTCCTAGTTAAGGAGCAGTGGCTGTGCTTTGCTGTAGCAGCAGTAAAGAGATATTTCACGGCCAAACTAAGAGAAACCCCAGTAAGATGGTAAATGCTGAGAGAGGGCATTAGATGACAGAAACACTGAAACCACAATCACAGAAACCTAACCAATTGATCACTTGGACCCCCACCTTGTCTAACTCAGTGAAACTAAGCCATGCTGTGTGGGGTCACACAAGATGGACATCCATACATATCCTTGGTGGGGGGGGGGGAAGAAACTAGTTTTGCCTACGTGGACCTTTGTCCACAAAGTGATGTCTCTATGTCTCAGCAAATTGTGTCTACGTTTGTCAAAGCTTTTCTTCCGTGGAAGTGAGAGTCTTTTATTTTCGTGGCTGTAATCACCATCCCCAGTGATTTTGGAGCCCAATAACAAAGTCTGTTGCTGTTTCCATTTTTAAACTTTGTATTTGCAAAACTCTGCATTTAGCCTTTGTAAGGTGATGGGACCCCACTCCAGTACTCTTGCCTGGAGAATCCCATGGATGGAAGAGCCTGGTGGGCTGCAGTCCATGGTGTCGCGAAGAGTCGGACACAACTGAGCAACCTCACTTTCACACATTGGAGAAGGAAATGGCAACAAACTCCAGTGTTCTTGCCTGGAGAATTTCAGGGACGGGGAAGCCTAGTGGGCTGCCATCTACGTGCTCACACAGAGTCGGACACATCTTAAGTGACTTAGCAGCAGCAGCTACATTTTGTACCACAAGCCCAAACTTGCTTGTTACCCCACGTATCTCCTGGCTTCCAGTTTTTACATCACAGTCAGCTATCATGTAAAGGGCATCTATTTTAGATGTTAAATTTAGAAAATCTTGGAGGTTTTCCTAAAAATAATAAAGTTCCTTGGTAGCTTCAATGGTAAAGATTTGTAATAGTGAAATTTGCATTGTTTACAAAAGGCTACATCCAGATTTTTATACAAAATTAGGGAATACCACATTTGCAGTAAGAAGCATAATCATCCTGAATTTCAAATGTGAATTATAGAGAATTCCAACTTTCAAATAGAATTGACACCTATATTTTCCTCTGTGAAATTTAGAGAATCATATAGGGAAATCTACACCAAGATACTTATATGTGAAATATAGAAAATTTATATTTCATTTTGGAATAGTGCCCTTGATTTTTATATACAAAATATAGGAATCTGATATTTCAATAGTAAATTCAACCTCTGGATATTCAATGAAATACAAGAAATTCATATTACATGGAAGAAATTTAAAAATTGAGAATTTATTTATTTATAATTTTTAGAATTTATTTATTTATTTACCACTGAACTGAGTCTTCGTTGCTGTGTACAAAATTTCTCAAGTTGCAGTAAGTGGGGATTACTCTTCATTGCAGTGAGCTAGCTTCTTATGGTATTTCCTTCTATTGCAAAACAGAAGCTTTAGGGTGCCCAAGTTAAGTAGTTGGAGCAAACAGGGCTATCTACTTTGGTAGCATGTGCAATCTCCTCAGACAAAGGATCAAACCCATGTCCCTTGCATTGAAAAGCATATTCTTAAGCAACTGGATCACTTGAGAGGCCGAGCAGGCTTTTTTTTTTTTTTTTTAAGTTTCTTTTTTTTAAATTTATTTATATTAATTGGTGGCTAATTACTTTAAAATATTTTAATGCAATTTCCATACACTGGCATGAATGAGCCATGGGTTTACCTATGTTCCTGATGGAGAACACTCCTTCCACCTCCCTCCCCATCCCATCCCTCAGGATCATCCCAGTGCATCAGCCCGGAGAACCTCGGCTCATGTATCAAACCCAAACTGGAGATCTGTTTCACTTATGATAATATACATATTTCATTGTTATCCTCTCAGATCATCCCACCCTCACCTTCTCTTACAGAGTCCAAAAGACTTTTCTGTACGTTTGTGTCTATTGCTGTCTCACATATAGGGTCATTGTTAACATCTTTCTAAATTCCACTTATATGCATTAGTATACTGCACTGATATTTTTCATTCTGACTTGCTTCAGTCTGTATAATAGGCTCCAGTTTAATCCAACTCATTAGAACTGATTCAAATGAATTATTTACACTGGCTGAATAATATTCCATTGTATATGTATATATATATATATACCAAAGATTTCTTATCCACATGTCTCCCAATAGATATCTTGGTTGCACATATTTCCAGGCTATTATAAACAGTGTTGTGATGAACATTGGGGTACATGTGTTTCAATTCTGGTTTTCTTGGTATGTATGCCCAGCAGTGGGATTGCTAGGTCATATGGCAACTCTGTTTCCAGTTTGTTTGTTTGTTTGTTTGTTTGTTTTTCCCTAACTAATCTCCACACTGTTCTCCATAGTGCCTGTCCTAGCTTGCAGTCCCACCAACAGTGTAAGATAGGTCCCTTTTCTCCACATGGTCACCAGAATTTTTATTTTTTAAGAATTTTTATAGTATCCATTCTGACTGGCATGAGATGGTACCTCATTTCTAGGTTCATTCTTTTACACGTAGTTGACCAGTTTTCCCAGCACCACATGTTAAAGAGATTGTCATTTTTTTCCATTCTATGTACTTGCCTCTCTTGTCAAAGATAGATTGTCCATAGCTGTGTGGCTTTATCTCTGGTCATTCTATTTTGTTCTGTTGATCTATATTTCTGTCTTTGTGCCCCTACCTTACTGTCTTGATGATTACAGCTTTGTAGTTATAGCTTGAAGTCAAGCAGGTTAATTCTCCAGGTTTATTCTTCTTTCTCAAGATTGCTTTGGTTATTGGAGGGTTTTTCTATTTTCATAAAAATTGTGAAATTATATGTTATAGTACTGTGAAAAATATCATTGATAGCTTCATAGGGATTGCATTGAATCTATAGATTGCTTTAGATTGTTTACTTATTTTCACTATATTGATACTTTGAATCCATGAACATTGTCAGAAGCCGTGTTAGGCATTACTGAAAAAAATGGAGGCATGGCCTGAAAGCCCTTCCCTTCATTCCGTAGGCACGGACCCAGAATGAAGGAGTTAGGCTTTGTGATTCCTACTAGTTTTTTTTCCTTTCATCGGCTGAGTTGACTGAAGAGAATATTAAGGTGTTTATTGTTTTTGAGAGGAAAATGAGAAGGCATAAATCCTTCTCTTCTTGTACTCAAAGAATAATTCATAAAGTTAATCATTGATGTTTTTTCAAGGACTTTTGCAATAGACTGTTCTAGAGTGAGCACACAGGCCACAGCTTGAGGCCAAGGAAGGAATTTCTATCTGAAGCTCATATGTGAGAAAAGTGTTTATAGCAAAGGAGTTTGCTGAATTTAGGGCTTAGGAATAATTAAAATAGAAGCTAAAGATTTAAAGATTGCTGCTATGTTAGCATATTCTACTATAGCTTATAGAAATTAGGGACTTTAGAGATATTATTAGCTAGAAGCTCTTTCTAAGAAGAAGTGAGCTTAGGATACTAGGGGCAAACAGGACGTAGAATAATAAGAAATAAACTGAGGCATGTGGTAAGCAGCCCAGGCATTAGCATGAGTTACAGTGTACTTCACCAGATGGTCAACACCGAAATCAGATTGATTATATTCTATGCAGCCAAATATGGAGAAGCACTGTACAGTCAACAAAAATAAGACCAGGAGCTGACTGTGGCTCAGATCATTAAATCCTTATTGCCAAATTAAGACTTAAATTGAAGAAAGTAGGGAAAACTGCTAGACCAGTCAGGTATGACCTAAATCAAATTCCTTATGATTATACAGTGGAAGTGAGAAATAGATTTAAGGGCTTAGATCTGATAGATAGAGTGCCTGATGAACTATGGAATGAGGTTCGTGACATTGTATGGGAGACAGGGATCAAGACCATCCCCATGGAAAAGAAATGCAAAAAAGCAAAATGGCTGTCTGGGGATGCCTTACAAATATCTGTGAAAAGGAGAGAGGCTAAAAGGAAAGACATAAGCATTTCAATGCAAAGTTCCAAAGAATAGCAAGAAGAGATAAGAAAGCCTTCTTTAGTGATCAATGCAAAGAAATCGAGGAAAACAACAGAATGGGAAAGACTAGAGATCTCTTCAAGAAAATTAGAGATACCAAGTGAAAATTTCATGCAAAGATGAGCTCAATAAAGGACAGAAATGGTATGGACCTAACAGAAGCAGAGAATATTATGAAGAGATGGCAAGAATACACGGCAGAACTGTACAAAAAGATCTTCACGACACAGATAATCATGATGATGTGATCACTAATCTAGAGCCAGACATCTTGGAAAGTGAACTCAAGTGGGCCTTAGAAAGCACCACTATGAACAAAGCTAGTGGAGGTGATGGCATTCCAGTGGAGCTGTTTCAAATTCTGAAAGATGATGCTGTGGAAGTGCTGCCCTCAATATGCCAGCAAATTTGGAAAACTCAGCAGTGGGCACAGGACTGGCAAAAGTCAGTTTTCATTCTAATTCCAAAGAAAGGCAATGCCAAAGAATGCTCAAACTACCTCACAGTTGCACTCAACTCACATGCTAGTAAAGTAATGCTCAAAATTCTCCAAACCTGGCTTCAGCAATATGTGAACTGTGAATCCCCCGATGTTCAAGCTGGTTTTAGAAAAGGCAGAGGAACCAGAGATCACATTGCCAACATCCCATGGATCATGGAAAAAGCAAGAGAGTTCCAGAAAAACATCTATTTATGCTTTATTGACTATGCCAAAGTCTTTGACTGTGTAGATCACAATAAATTGTGGAAAATCCTGAAAGAGATGGGAATACCAGACCACCTAACCTGCCTCTTGAGAAATCTGTATGCAGTTCAGGAAGCAACAATTAGAACTGGACATGGAACAACAGACTGGTTCCAAATAGGAAAAGGAGTAAGTCAAGGCTGTATATTGTCACCCTACTTATTTAACTTCTATGCAGAGTACATCATGAGAAACGCTGGCCTGGAAGAAACACAAGCTGGAATCAAGATTGCTGGGAGAAATATCCATCACCTCAGATATGCAGATGACACCACCCTTATGGCAGAAAGTGAAGAAGAACTCTTGATGAAAGTAAAAGAGGAGAGCGAAAAAGTTGGCTTAAAGCTCAACATTCAGAAAAAGAAGATCATGGCATCTGGTCCCATCACTTCATGGGAAATAGATGGGGAAACAGTGGAAACAGTGTCAGACTTTATTTTTGGGGGCTCCAAAATCACTGCAGATGGTGACTGCAGCCATGAAACTAAAAGACGCTTACTCCTTGGAAGAAAAGTTATGGCCAAAATAGATAGTATATTCAAAACCCGAGACATTACTTTTCCGACTCACGTCCATCTAGTCAAGGCTATGTTTTTTTCTGTGGTCATGTATGGATATGAGAGTTGGACTGTGAAGAAGGCTGAGTGCCAAAGAATTTATGCTTTTGAACTGTGGTGTTGGAGAAGACTTGTGAGAGTCCCTTGGACTGCAAGGAGATCCAAACAGTCCCTTCTGAAGGAGATCAACCCTGGGATTTCTTTGGAAGGAATGATGCTAAAGCTGAAGCTCCAGTACTTTGGCCACCTCATGCAAAGAGTTGACTCATTGGAAAAGACTCTGGTGCTGAGAGGGATTGCAGGCAGGAGGAGAAGGGGATGACAGAGAATGAGATGGCTGGATGGCATCATGGACTCGATGGACGTGAGTCTGATTGAACTCCAGGAGATGGTGATGAACAGGGAAGCCTGGCATGCTGTGATTCATGTGGTCACAAGGAGTTGGACACAACTGAGCGACTGAACTGAACTGAACAGAACAGTGTATTCACAAGCACACATGAGAAAAATTTGATAAGAGAACCGCTGAGGAAGGAACTCCTTTTGAGGGGAAACAATGATTTTTGAAGAAATATAAATCTGGATGTATGGGAACTGAAAATATCAAACCTCTGGCCTAATGCTTTTCTCAAAGTATAAAAGAGAATCATACGCTTGAAATTAACAGGCAGCCCAAGAAAAATGAGAGGCTGCCTCAGTTTCTCACTGCACTGCTCACCCCTTCCAGTTGAATCCCTGGCTACTGGAGCTGGACTCTGGTCAGAACATGATATATTTCTCCATCTATTTATATCCTCTTTGATTTCTTTCATCAGCGTTTTATGGCTTTCTATATACAGGTCTTTTGTTTCCTTAGGTACATTTATTCCTATGTATTTTATTCTTTTTTTACAATGGTGAATGGGAATGTTTCCTTATTGTCTTTCTGTTTTCTAATCGTTAGTATATAGGTATGGAAGGAACTTCTGGGTGTTAATTTTATATCCTGAAACTTTACTATCCTCACTGCTTAGCGCTAGTAATTTTCTGGTGGAATCTTTAGGGTTTTCTATGGAGAGGATCATGAATCAGCAAAGAGTGAGACTTTTAATTCTTCTTTTACAATCTGGATTCCTTTTATTTCTTTTTCTTCTCTGATTGCTATGGCTAAAACTTCCAAAACTATGTTGAATAGTAGTTGTGAGGGTGGGCACTGTTTTCTTATTCTTAACTTTAGGGGGGATGCTTTCAATTTTTCACCATTGAGGGTCATCTTTTTTGTTGGTTTCTCATATATAGCTTTTATTATGTTGAGATATGTTCCTTCTATTCCTTCTTTCTGGAGAGTTTTAATCATAAATGGATATTGAATTTTGTCAAAGGCCTTATTTGCATCTATTGAGAAAATCATATGGTTTTTATATTCCAATTTGTTAATGTTGTGTATTACATTGATTGACTTGTGAATATTAAGGAATACTTGGACCCCTGAGACAAAGCCCACTTGGGCATGTGGTATGATCTTTTTAATATGGTGTTGGATTCTCTTTGCTAGGATTTTGTTAAGAACTTGTGCATCTATGTTCATCATTGGTATTGTCCTGTAGTTTTTTCTCTCTGTGTCTTTTTTTTTTTTGGTCAGCTTTGTCTGGTTTGGGGTTAGCATGAGTTTGGCATCATAGAATGAGTTTAGAAGTTTCTCTTCCTCTGAATTTCACTAGAAGTGTTTGAGTAGAATAGCTGTTAGCTCTTCTCAAAATTTTTTGTAGAATCAGCTGTGAAGTCTAGTCCTGGGCTTTTGTTTACTGGAAGATTTCTAATTACAGTTTCAATTTCCATGGTTGTGATGTGTCTGTTAAGATTTTCTATTTCCTCCTGCTTCAGTTTTGGAAAGTTATACAGTTTTATGAATTTGTCCATTTCTTCGATATTGTCCATTTTATTGGCATCTAGTTGCTGATAATGGTCTCTTACGATTCTTTGTATTCCTGTGTTATCTGTTGGGATTCCTCCATTTTCTTTTCTGATCTTGTTGATTTGATTCATCTCCCTTTGTTTCTTGATGACTCTGGCTAATGGTTTTTCAATTAGTTTATCTTCTAAAAGAACCAGCTTTTAGCTTTATTAAACGTTTTGTTATGGTCCATTTATTTCTTTTGAATTTATTTTTGTCTTGATTTTTACAATTCATTACATTTTTTTTACCCTGGAGTTCTTAAATTCTTCCTTTCCTAGTTGATTTATGTGTAAAATTAATTGATTTATTTAACTTAATTCTTGTTTACTGATGTAAGCATGTATTGCTATGATCCTCCCTCTTAGCACTGCTTTGAAAATGCCCCATAGGTTTTGGGTTATTGTGTTTTCGTTTTCGTTCATTTCTATGCATTTGCTGATTTTGTTTTTAAATTCTTCTGTGATTTGTTGGTTATACAGAAGTTTGTTTTTCACATATATTGTGATTTTAGAGTTATTTAGTTTTTGTTTTTTTTTTTCCTGAAATTGATATCTAATCTTACCGCACTGTGGTCAGAAAAGATGCTTGGAATGATTTATTTATTTATTTATTTTTATTTACCAAGGCTAGATTTATGGTCCAGTATGTGATCTATCCTGGAGTGCCTAGAGTTTAAAAGGCCCAAAATAGAGAAATCCATATTTCTTGTTGCAAAATCTATGCTGATATTTTCACTTTTGAAATATAGAGAAGTGAATAATTCATGTAGGAAAATCATGAAACACATTTCCCTGAATGATGCATAGAAAATTCCATATTTGATGGGTTAAATCTCTGGCGAGATGTTCATACATGAAATATTAAGTATCCCATATTTAATAAGAAAATATTGCCCCAATTTACATATGTGATAAAATAAAAATTCCATCTTTTCTGTGTTAAAGTCAATAGCCAGATGTTCATAAGGAAAACAAGCAAAATTCCACAATTCATGGAGAAAATATAGCATCTATTTTTTTCACATGTGTAAAACAAAATTCCTAATTTCAAGTGCGAAAACATGCACACAGATTTTTCTATGAAACATAGAGTATTCCAATTTTATTTTGGAAAGATTTTGCTGTCATTTTCCAGGTGAAATATGGAGAATTTCATATTTCTCAGAGGAAAATTACATGCATGTATTCATATGTGAAATATTGAGTTATATGCTTTATGTAGCAAAATTTTGCCTACATGTCAGTATGTGACATTCAGAGAATTCCATAGTTTAAAATGGAATTCTCTCTGTAGAGAGAAATGTACAGATGATACACAATTAATATGGAGATAAAAAGGGACTGCATCATGTTAAGTGCCATAACTCACCAGTGTCACAAAAATTGATGTCTGCCATCTACTGTACAGAGGCCCTTTCAAAGTGGCTCTGTTTCCTTCCAGCCTCCAGGCGAGAACACCCAGACTATCCTGTTACCCTAACATTGTGGGGCCAACAGCAGTGAGAGGATCAACCGAAGCCATCCTGTGCAGAGTCCTGATACCCAAGCCAAGTTTAAGGGACTAGAACTGATAAGCAGCATGTCTGATGGACTATGGATGGAGGTTCATGACATTGTACAGCAGACAAGAATCAAGACCACCCCTAAGAACAAGAAATGCAAGAAAGTAAAATGCCTGCCTGAAGAACATTTAATACATTTTGAACTTAGTTTTGCATATGATGTTAGGAAGGCTTGTGGTTTCATTCTTTTATGGCTGGTTGATCATTCTTTTCCCATAATCACTTGCTAATGAGATTGTTTTTTCTCCATTGTATATTCTTGCCTCCTTTGTCAAAATCAAGATGTCCATAGGTGTGTGGATGTATATCTAAGCTTTCTATTTTGTTCCATTGATCTAGATTTCTGTTTTTGTGCTACAGTCTTCAGGACTGTAATTTTGTAGTATATTCTGAAGTCAGGCAGGTTGATTCTGACATTTCCATTCTTCTTTTTCAAGACTGCTTTTCTATTATAGGTTTCCCTATGTCTCCACACTTACTGCGAAAGTAAACATACTGTAAAAGTATTTGTTCTTGTGCTCTGAAAAATACATTAGTATCTTAATAAGAGTTACATTGAACCTACAGACTGCTTCGTATACTTTGAATACTCATTTTCAATATATTTTTTCTTCAAGTCTATCAACCTGGTATAATTACCCATATGTTTATCTCACCTTTCATTTCTGTCATCATTGTTTTATAGTTTTCTATATATACATATATTTCTTTTTATTTTTATTCAAATTAATCTCTACGTATTCTATTCTTTTCACTACATTTGTGAACAGGATTTTTTGCTTAATTTCTCTTTCTGTTTTCTTATTGTTCATGTGTAATAATTCAAGGGCTTCTCTGTTTCACAACCCACAAATTATCATATTTATCAATTAGCTCTACTAATATCCTCATGATGTCTTTCAGGCTTTTTATGTAGAGGATCATGTTATCTGCAAACAGTGAGTGTTTGCTTTCTTTTTTTTTAACCAACCTAGATTTCTTTTTATTTAGTTTTCTTCTCTGACTTCTGTGGCTAGGACTTCCAAATCAATGTTGAATAGTTGAGGTGAAAATGGGCACCCTTGTCTTGGTCCTGATTTTAGAGGAAATGCTTTCAATTTTTCGCCATTGAAGATACTCTTTGCTGTGGTTTTCTCATATATGGCTTTTGTTGTGTTATATTCCTTTTATACCTACTTTCTGGAGAGTTATCATAAGTACGTGTTGAAAATTGTCAAAGGCTTTCTCTGCACCTATTGAGATACTCATGTTTTTAATCTTTCAGTTTAATATGGTTTTTCATATTGATTGATTGTTTTGTAAATATTAAATAATCCTTGCCTCCCTGGGATAAAGCCAACGTGCTTATAAGGTAATGATGTATGACTTCTTCAATATGTTGTTGGATTCTGTTTGAAGTTGCAGGAAATTTTCTGCACCTATATTTACCAATATATTTAGTGATATTTGCCTATAGTTTGCATTCCTTGTTGCATCTTTGTCCGGTTTCAGTGTTGGTGGCCTCATATATTGATTTGGGGAGCTTATCATTCTCTTCAATTTTCCTGAAGGCTTCACTTGAATAAGTGTTTGTTCTTCCATAAAACTTTTATTAGTAACTTCTTAAAAAATAAACCAAAACAAAAAAACAGTATTCATCTGTGAAACCATCTGGTCCTGGTCTTTTGATTGTTGAAAGATTTTTTATTTGAGCTTTAATTTCCATGATTCTGATGCATCTCTTAAGATTTTCTACTTCTTGCTCGTTCCATTATAAACTGTTATTCTTGCTTAAGAATTTTTTCCTCATTCTTCAACGTTGTCCATTTTAGTGACATATAATTGTTCACAGTAATCTCTTATGACCTTTTGTATTTCTGTGTTGTCTGTTGTGATTTCTCCATTTTCATTTATAATTTTATTATTTTGATTCTTCACCACACCCCTCCTAATTTTTTTTTAATTGACCACTCTGGCAAATGCTTTGTCTTTGATTTATGTTTTTAAGAATCAGATATTCGTTTTATTGAGTTTTGCCATAGCCACCCTTGTTTTTTTTTTTTTTTTCACTTATTTCTCCTCTGATTTTTATGATTATTTCATTCTACTAACTTTGTTGTTTTTCTTTTCTGCTTTTTGTGTTTGCTTTAGATGTAGAGGTATGCTGTTTCTTTGATGTTCCTCTTCTTCCTTGAGGCAGGTTTATATGCTATGGATCTCCTTCTTAACACTACTAGTTACTGAATCCAAAGCTTTTGGGTTATTGTCTTTTCATTTTCATCTGTTTGTATTTAAATTTGATTTCCATTTTGATTTCCTTCATGATCTATTGGTTATTCAGATGTTTGTGATTTAGCCTCCACATTTTAGAATTTTTAATTTTGTTTTCCTATGCAGTTGACACTTAATCTTACTTCATTTTGATTGAACAAGATGCTTGAAATTCTTTCTTCCTTTTTTTTTCTTTTACTTTTGAATTTACAAAGGGTAGCTTTATGGATAGGATTCCCTCTATCCTGGAGGAATTTCTTTGTGCACTGGAGAAAAGGTGATTCCATTAATAATGAGTATAATGCCTACATATAACAATTATGTATAACTTGTCCATTGTGCCACTTAGAAGCACCTCAATATGTAATGCAAATGCAAGCAAATAGGAAAGTGAAAATTAACTGTGGTGTTAAAGAAGACTCTTGAGAGTCCCTTGGACTGCAAGGAGATCCAACCAGTCCATTCTGAAGGAGATTAGCCTTGGAGTTGTTTTTTTTTTTTGGAAGGAATGATGTTAAAGGTGAAACTCCAGTACTTTGGCCACCTCATGCAAAGATTTGACTCATTGGAAAAGACTCTGATGCTGGGAGGGATTACAGGCAGGAGAAGGGGACGACCAAGGATGAGATGGTTGGATGGCATCACTGACTCAATGGACGTGAGTCTGAGTGAATTCCGGGAGTTGGTGATGGACAGGGAGACCTGACGTGCTGTGATTCATAGGGTTGCAAAGAGTCAGACATGATTGAATGACTGAAATGAACTGAACTGAACTGAGTCCATTTTGCCATTTAGGAGCACCTCAATATGTAATGCAAATGCAAGCAAATAGGAAAGGGAAAATGAACAGTAACATAATTATAAAGGGGGACTTTAACACCCCACAGATCATCAACTGAAGAGAAAATTAGCAAAGAATCAGGAGTTGTAAATGTGCTTTTGTATGTTATCTGCCTTTACTCTTACTATAGTGCCTCTTGTATGGCAGGAGGAGATAACTATAAAGTTGGCCATATTTAGCAGTACAGCAAGTTACCTAGCACAATTGGTAGAATTTGAAAATTGATAGAAAAGTCCTCATACAAAGATGTGATTTCCGAGAGTGTTATCCTCCTTTTTTTTATAACTGGAGAAGTACTCACCAAGAAAGTGAAATCCCAGATATGAGGTTATGTGATTTCATAATTGGAATATGCCTAAGAGAACATTAGACATGCATAAAAGTGAGTCCTGGCTTGAGCCCTAGTAATTGCGCTATGTGTTAGAAACATGTCTGACAGAGTGCATCTCCTGCAAGTCTCACACACCTTCACCTAAATTAATATCTCCTGAATTTCTACACTCTAGCTCTATACTTTCTATAGTATCATAGGATGAGGCTTTAAGATTGTAAAAGCTCGTTAAGTATGTAAACCACATTAATTTATTACATTTGGAAATATCTCCTCAAGACCTGCAGCCAGGTCTGGAGCAGCTGCCACCACCACAAAATGCCAGATGCTAGCTCTGAAATCAGCCCTTCACTCTCCTCTCCAGCTTCCTACATCTAATCTCCAAGGTGTGGCATTGTATGTCCCTTGCCCTGGAAAGATTTTTTGTTCTTACAGTCTTCATTATCTTTCTCAGGTGCCTACCCATTGCCTATGTTTCAAACTGTTTGCTGATTGAATGAACACAATTAAGAAATCGAAAGCAGAGGCTGCAGACAGGCCTGCACAGAAGCTTCTGAATTTACCTAGCAGGAATCTGCCCTGACAAGTGTGTATGTTGAATGTTATTAGTGACTTGAATCCTATCAACTTGGTCATCTGGGAGATGCACATTTTCGGTCTGAAACTGGCACAAAAGACGTTTTTAATGACTTTTTAAATGACTATACCTGGAACTGTTACCTCCAAATATTCCCAGTTGAATGTGCCTTGGGCCTGATATGCACACATTATGTTTTTTAGGCTTGGCTAAGATGGAAGATTCAGAGGTCTTGTCGGCACAATTTTTCAAGATGGTAGAGGACTTACAACCTATACTCTTTATCTTTAACTGGGGCATGTCCTTTGAAGGGCTGCCTGGAGCTGTGCTTTGAGCTCCAATGGCACCTCCTTAGGGCTGAGGACCATGTGATTACCCATAGGCACTTCAGTTTGGGCAGGATTTTCTTCTTCATCTGTTTTTGTTGTTGTTGCTGTTGTTTGTTTGTTTGTTCATTTTTATAATCAGATGTATAAATTGCAAGCAAGAATCTTGGTCTTTTGGGGTTCTAACAAATCCAGAGAACTAGCAATAAGACTGGTGACCAATATTGAGAACTTTTATCATGGAAAATGTGACCTCATCATACCTGCCTAACTCACTGTTTGAAAGGCCCAAGTGGCTCCAACCATTTGTGGGAGACCTTGTGATCCTCTAAGATCACAGGTTGCAGATCCCCAATGGCTACTGCAGACTATTGTCTTGGTTAGGTGAGGTTAATGGAGATGCGATTACCATGATGTGCTTGCTTTGTGTCACCCCTAAAGCAATAGGTAGCAATGCCTTTGTTGCTGTGCTTTTCAAACACCAGACATCAGGACTGATCAGGCCTTATCCTCAAGATTTAGAAGGAAATCATTGGGAATGATTAAAGGAGAGTTGTGTGTTTTTGACAAGGTCATGCTTCTTTCCTGATGTACTTACTTTATTCTATCACTTTCTGTAAATTATGCCTCTTCCATTATTTCCTAGGGGATATATGCCCATATAATAGAAAAAAAAAATCATCCTGGCTTAATCCCTGAGTAAACAGTGAAAACTCTTCGGGAGCATCAGGACATGTGAGGGTTATCAGCTGATGGGTAAGAGAGTTCTTTACCACTTTCCTTTCCCTGAGAACCTAAGTAACTTAAGGTGAATTCTGTTAAGTCAATCAGTCCTTTCCAATTCTTTCTGATGCCATGGATTGCAGCATGCCAGGCTTCTGTTTCCATCACCAGCTCATACAGCCTGCTCAAACTGATGCCCATTGAGTCAATGATGCCATCCAAGCATTCAATCTTCTGTCCTTGCCCTCTCCTGCAGACTTTCATCTTTATCAGCATTAGGCTCTATACCAATGAGTCAGTTCTTCACATTAGGTGGTGAAAATATTCAAGTTCCAGTTTCAGCAACAGCCTTTCCAATCCATATTCAGGACTGATTTCCTTTAGAATTAACCCCTTTCATATCCTTGCAATCCAAGGGACTCTAAATAGTCCCAAGACTCTCAAGACTATCCAACACAACATTTCAATAGCATTGATTCCTGGAGGTAAACTTTCTTTATAATCCAGTTCTCACCTCTATACATAGCTTTGACTAGACTGACATTTGCCTGCTTTATAATATGCTGTCTAGCCTGGTCATGAGTTTCCTTCTAAGGAGAAAGCATATTTAAATTGCATTACCAGAGTCATCATCTGCAGTGATTTGGTACCCTCCCTCCAATATTTTCTCATGGTTTCCATTGTTTCCCCATATTTATGCCATGAAGTGATGGGGAACCAGATGCCTTGATTCTGATTTGAATGTTGAGTTTTCAGTCACGTTTTTTACTTTCCTTTTTCACTTTCCTCAAGAGGCTCTGTAGTTCTTCTCATGTTCTGCCATATGAATCCTTTCATCTGCGTATCTGAGATTACTGATATTTCTATCAGCAACCTTGATAGCAAACCCTGTTTCATCCAATGTGGCATTTTGTATGATGAACTACACAAGTAAGTTGGATAAAAAAAGGTGACAATATACAGTCTTAACACACTCCTTTTCCAACTTGGAACCGGTTTGTTGTTTCATGTCCTTTTCTGACTGTTGATTCTTGACCTGCATACATATTTCTCAGGAACATGAAGTCCCAAGTTTTGAAGAATTTTCCACGTTTTGGTGTGATCTACAGAATCAAAGTCTTTGGTAAAATCAAATAGGATTACATGCCCTCCTCGTGTTCTCTTGCTTTTTTGAGACCCAACACGTGTTGACAATTTGAGCTCGGATTCCTCTGACCTTTCTAAATCGAACTTCAGCATCTGGAAACTCATGGATCACATTCTCTTGAAGCCTGGATTGGATAATTTTGAGCACCACTTTGCAAGTGTGTGAGATGTGTGCAATTAAGCAGTAGTTTACACATTCTTTTGATTGCCTATTTTTGCAGTTGGAATGAAAACTGATTGTTTCCTGTCGTCTGGTCACAGCTGAGTCTTCCAAATCTGCTGGCATATGGAGGGCAGCACATTCATAGCATCATCTTTTAGAATTTGAAATAGCTCAACTGAATCCCATCACCTCAATGAGCTTTCTTTGTAGTTATGTTTCTTAAGTCCCACTTGACTTCTCATTCCAGGATGTTTGGCTCTAGGTGAGTGATCACACCATCGTGCTTAACTGAGTCATGAAGATCTTTTGTGCATAAATCATTTGTGTAATCTTGCCACCTCTTCTTACGTTTTGTGTTTACCATTTCTCTCCTTTAATGTGTCCCTTTTTGCATGAATTGTTCCGTTGGTATCCTTGATTTTCCTGAAGAGATCGGTAGTTTTTCCCATTCTATTTATTTCCTTTATTTTTTTTGCAATGATAACTCAGGACGGTTTTATTTCTTCTTACTATTCTTTAGGTCTCTGCATTCAAATGTGTATAGTTTTCCTTTTCCCCTTTTCATTTAGCTTCTCTCCTCTTCTCAGCTCTTTGCAAGGCCTCATCACTCTGCCATTTTGCATTTATTTTTCTTGAGGATGGTCTTGATCACTGTTTCCTGTACAATGTGACAAAGCTCCACCCATAGCTCTTCAGTTATTCTATCAGATAGAATCACCTGAATCTATTTATCACTTCCACTCTATAATCATAAGCGTTTTGATTTTACATGTAAAAAAAATGTTAATTCCCTCTTTCATGTAAATAAATCTTCACCCAGCCTTTCATCAAAGAAATGCAGATAACTCTATATGTTATTCAGGAAATACATGAAATATAGCTGTTTGGTGTTTGCCTGTTTAGCTCAGATCTTTTTTTTTTTTTTTATGAATCATTGAAAATTCTTTATATCATGTGTACAAATCTGGCCAAATTTCATATGTGACTAACTGAGATTTCATGTTCCAAATGAGAACATTTCTCCCAAGATTTCAAATGTGGAATACACTGAATTCCAAGTCTCCTATCAGAAGACCTTCATTCAAACTTTCTTGATGGAAATGTAGAAAATTTCATACTTCAAGCATGAAAACCTGTGGGGAAATTTAACATTTCTTGTAGGAAAATTAATGAAAGTTTTTCAAATGTTAAATACTATACAGTATTTCAAGAAGGAGAGAGAGCACAAAGATTTTCTAATGAGAAATATGGGGAAAAAGTCCATATTTCATGTGAGAAAACCTGTGACTATGGTTTTATATGTGAAAAAGATATTTTTGTATTTCCTGTCAAAGAATCTGCACCAGATTTTCATAAATCTAACATGAAAAAAATCCACATTTTATGCAGAAACTTTTGGGTCCATACTTTCATGTGGGATGTACAGAGAATTCCGTATTTCAAGTTGGCAAAACTGTGCCCATATTTGTAGACATGAATAATGGAGAATTTTATATTTCACATTCTGAAATCTGCATCTAGATTTTCAAAAACTGTTTAAAAATCTTTGATATGATTAAACAAGTGTTTATGATAGAAACTTTCCAAAAACTGAACATATTAAAAACTACCTCAACATAACAAAGGCACACAAATCAAAACTACAGTGACCTATCACCCTGCACCATTCCAAAAGTGCCGGGGTCCAGCCCCGTTGGATCCAGGGAATTCGAAGGTGGGGACAGCATCTTTGGAAAAATACATATTTAATTACAGATATAAAGAGAGATTAGAAACGGATAGTGCAGTAGGAAGATTAGTGGAGAAAAAGAGGCTGAATAAGTTGCGTTACGTGGAATAGCATCCATGCTCCAAATGGGAATTCAGCCAGAAAAACGAGGAGCAAGAAAGAACAACATGGGGGTATCAGTCTTTCCAGAAGCTGATCCGATTTCTTTATTTTTGGGTTTGCTTATATACCTTTTGTTACACATAGGGATGAATACAGGGTCATGTGGGCATCAGCAGTCCTGACCTTTATCAAAATCAGGTGCTTCACATAAATGTAAAAAAAAAAAGGTCTTAGGAATATTACATCATCTTTTGGCCATGAGACCCGCTGACATTTTATGATCCTTTCTTTCTGATAACCAAAAAACTTATTTTTTCCAAGGGTGTTTTTTTCTTAAACCAGGCACCACCCTCCAAATAAAGTTACATTCCTATAGGGTGAGGCTGTAGTGAGTTACAATCAAGAAAGGAATTTATTTAACCCAAGGTTAACATGATTAATCTTAAAGGTTAATGCTTATTTCTCCTATATGTTTAAAGGTTAATACTTATTTCTCCTATATGTTAGTTATATTCATTATAAGGGCAGGGAATATGGAGATTTAGCAGCAAACATCAGCCCAACAAATGAAAATCCTTTCACCAATGTTCCCCTTAAGATCTATTTGGTCTTAAGATAGTGATAAAGTTACATTTTTACATAGCAAGGACACAGTGATTTATAACAAAGTACAGTGATCTATGACAAAAGAGAAAATTCATTAACTCAGAAAGTCTAGTATTGCTAACATCAAAAACTACTATGTTTCCTTTTCTATATTCCAAATACATTGATTAATATATTCTCAGGTGCCTAAGGATATGGAGGTCTGGTGGCAATCATTGACACAACAATGAGAAAAGCCCTATGCTAATTAAGAATCTCAAAATACTCCAAAATTCTCTGTGCTGTTTATGGTTAAGAGGTAGTAAACAATCATGTGCAGCAGTGGCAGGAGTATGGATAATCCTGTCACACAAGCTAGTCTGTCAGCAGAGAGGTTTGACCTAAGACATCCTTGTCCCACCCAGAGCAGAGAATTAGCAGCAATTATTGACACAACAAATGAAAAACCCTTCACCAATATAATTCCTAACCAACACACTATACTAATAATTTCCAACTCCCCAAGAGAATTTGCCTTTAGTAAATCTAAAACATCTCGTTCCTCTCAGATTTGGAGGCTGTAAACAATTACATGTGGCCAGACGAACCTATACAGGTGGGCTAGATAAAGTTCAGAGCGGTCTGTAAGCTGAAACACTCTTGTCATGCCCAGGAATTTTTATTGCCTTGGAGCTGCACGTTTACTCCTTCTCCGAGAGAAACGGTTATCGGGGAGAGCCCCCCATAAAGTCAGAGGTGTAGGCGAGAGCATAAAACAGACTCTGGTTTTGGGGTAGATGCTCGGGAACAGGGGGTTTCCTGAGGCTTGATCATGCCTTTGCATATGCCAAGCCTCTTTCCTCATGACCTTTGCCATGGGCGGAGTTCCTCACGATGGTCCCCAGCACAAAAGGGCATTATTAAAAAGGAATCTACAACAGGGGACGGTCCTGCTCGTCCAGTGGCTGACACTATATCCTAATGTAGGGATCCCAGGTTTGATCTTTGGTCACGGAATTAGATTCCACGTGCAGTGATTGTGGTTTGTGGCAACCAAATACAGAATTAAATAGATAGAATCCCTCTCAGTATCAGAGATTTTTTCAAAAAGTCAACTATTCATATGAGGTGGCCAAAGTACTGGAGTTTCAGCTTTAGCATCAGTCGTTCAATGAAAACCCAGGACTGATCTCCTTTAGAATGGACTAGTTGGACCTCCTTGCAGTCTAAGGAACTCTCAAGAGTCTTCTCCAACACCACAGTGCAAAAGCATTGATTCTTCACCACTCAACTTTCTTCACAGTCCAACTCTCACATCCATACATGACCACTGGAAAAACCATAACCTTGATTAAATAGATCTTTGTTGGCAAAGTAATGCCTCTGATTTTTAATATTCTCTCTGAGTTGGGCATAACATTCCCTCCAAGGAGTAAGCATCTTTTAATTTTATGGCTGCAATCACCATTTGCAATGATTTTGGAGCCCCACAAAATAAAGTCTGACACTGTTTCCACTATTTCCCCATCTATTTCCCATGAGGTGATGGACTAGATGCCATGAGCTTTAGTTTCAGAATATTGAGCTCTAAGCCAACTTTTTAACTCTCCTCTTTCACTTTCATCAAAAGGCTTTTTAGTTACTCTTCACTTTCTGCCATAAAAGTAGTGTCATCTGCAAATCTGAGGTTATTGATATTTCTCCTGACAATCTTGATTCTAGCCTGTGTTTCTTTCAACACAGTGTTTCTCATGCTGTACTTTGCATACAAATTAAATGAGCAAGGTGACAATATACAGCCTTGACATCCTCTTTTACCTATTTGGAACCAGTCCGTTGTTCGATGTCCAGTTCTAACTGTTTCTTCCTGACCTGCATATACGTTTCTCAAGAAGCAAGTTAGGTTGTGTGGTATTCCATTTTCTTTCAGAAACTTCAACAGTTTATTGTGATCCACACAGTCAAGGGCTTTGGCATTGTCAATAAAGCAGAAATAGATGTTTTTCTGGAACTCCCTTGCTTTTCCAATGATCCAGCAGATGTTGGCTATTGAATCTATGGTTCCTCTGCCTTTTCTAAAACCAGCTTGAGCATCTGGAAGTTCACTATTCACAATTTGCTGCAGACTGGTTTGGAGAATTTTAGCATTTCTTTACTAGTGTGTAAGATGAGTGCAATTGTGTTGTAGTTGCATCATTCTTTGGCATTGCCTTTTTTGGGGAATGGAATGAAAACACATTTTCCAGTCCTTTCACTACTGCTGAGTTTTCCAAATTTGCTGGCAATTTGAATGTAGCACTTTCACAGCATCATATTTCAGAATTTGAAATAGCTCAACTGGAATTCCATCACCTCCACTAGCTTTGTTTAAAGTGATGCTTCTAAGGCCAACTTGACCTCACATTCCATGATGTCTGGTTCTAGGTGAGCAATCACTCCATCATGAATATTTGGGTCATGGAAATTATTATTATTATTATTTGGTATAGTTCTTCTGTGTATTCTTGCAACCTCTTCTTAATATCTTCTGCTCCTTTTGGTCCATACAATTTCTTTCATTTATTGAGCCTATCTTTGCATGAAATGTTCCCTTGGTATCTCTGATTTTCTTGAAGAGATCTTTAGACTTTCCCATTCTGTATTTTTCCTCTTTCTTTGCATTGATTGCTGAGGAAGGCTTTCTTATCTCTCTTTGTTATTCTTTGGAAATCTGCATTCAGATTCTTATATCTTTCCTTTTTTCCTTGGCAAACCTCTATTAGCCTTTGCCCTGCTTCATTCCATACTCCAAGGCCAAATTGGCTCTTACCCACAGTGTTTCTTGACTTCCTACTTTTGCATTCCATTCACCTATAATGAAAAGGACATCATTTTTGAGTGATGCTTCTAAAAGGTCTTGTAGGTCTTCATAGAACCATTCAACTTCAGCTTTTTTAGCATTACTGGTTGGGGCATAGGCTTGGATTACTGTGATATTAAATGGTTTCCCTTGGAAATGAAGATAAATCATTCTGTCATTTTTGTGACTGCATCCAAGTACTGTATTTTGGACTCTTATGTTGACCATGATGGCTACTGTCTTTCTTCTAAGGGCTTCCTGCCCACAGCAGTATATATAAATGTCATCTGAGTTAAATTCACCCATTCTAGTCCTTTTTAGTTAGCTGATTCCTAGAATGTCGACACCCACTCTAGCTGTCTCCTGTTTGAGCACTTCCAATTGCCTTGATTCATTGACCTGACATTCCAGGTCCCTATACAATATTGCATTTTACAGCATCAGACCTTACTTCTGTCAACAGTCACGTCCCCAACTGGTTATTGTTTTTACTTTGGCTCCATCCCTTCATTCATTCTGGAGTTATCTCTCCACTGATCTCTGGTAACATATTGGGCACCTACCGACCTGTATAGTACAGTATAAAAAATATCCGGTTCTATGGGCTTATTTACAAACAATGGGATAACCAATTCAATCTATCTTTTTATGAATCACTTAATTTTTTTCCATTTTTAAAAAATTTCTTTTAGTCACTCTGTTATTCTAGCAATTTGACTGTTTCACATAGCTTGAGACTTTGGTTGACAGAAATACATGCCCTAAATATCTAAAATCCCTCTTTAATTAGTATGTTTAGTAGCAATGGCATCTTATTCATTTTCATTTCAGTAACTAAATCTTCTTTTTTCATTTGTTTAGTTGACCTAATATTCTTTTTATTAATTTTGTTTCGAGTTCAATTTTCTCTATACTTTTTTCTGATTATATTATCTTACACCCATACAAATATTTGTTGATTTCCTCTTTCTCCTTGCTGGGAGTTTAGATATTTTTTCAGGTTCTGAAGCAGGATTAGCTTCTTCCCTGGACTAGAAAGCTTTCTTTTTATGTAAGCTTAAATATATATGGGTTCTTCTTCTGCTGTATCTGATGACATGCTATATTGTGTTTTCAGTTTGAATCACCTCAGAATATGTTCTCATTTCCCCTGTGAGTTATTCTTTGCCTCATCAGGCCCTTCCAAATGTGCTGTTTAATTTTCCACACATTATATTTTTCAAATTTTCCACACATTGTTGATTTCAATTTACATAGTTTGGATGCCAGAGACCATATTTGGTACGATTTACATTATTAATGGTTATTCCATGGCTTAATATAAACCCAATTATCAGGAGTATTTTGGAGATTATTCCATGTGCAGTTGAGACAAATGTGTATTCTTTTGTTCATTTTGTTGTTGTTGTTTTATGGTGAATATTTAATTTAATTTAATTTTATCTTTAATTTTACTTTATTTTGCTTTAAAATACTGTATTGGTTTTGCCATACATCAACATGAATCCACCACAGGTGTACACGTGTTCCCAATGCTGAACCCCCCCTCCCATCTTCCCTCCCTATACCATCTCTCTGGGTCATCGCAGTGCACCAGGCCCAAGCATCCTGTATCCTGCATCAAACTTAGGCTGTGATCCATTTCTTATATGATATTATACATGTTTTAATGCCATTCTCCCAAATCATCCCACCCTCTCCCTCTCCCACAGAGTTCAAAAGACTGTTCTATACATCTGTGTCTCTTTTGCTGTCTCACATTCAGGGTTATCATTACCGTCTTTCTAAATTCCATATATATGTGTTAGTATACTGTATTGGTGTTTTTCTTTCTGGCTTACTTCGCTCTGTATAATTGGCTCTAGTTCATCCACCTCATTAGAACTGATTCAAATGCCTTCTTTTTAATGGCTGATCAATACTCCATTGTGTATATGTACCACGGCTTTCTTATCCATTCATCTGTTAATGGACATCTAGGTCGCTTCCATGTCCTGGCTATTATAAACAGTGCTGCTATGAACATTGGTGTACACGTATCTCTTTCAATTCTGGTTTCCTTGGTATGTATGCCCAGCAGTGGGATTGCTGGGTCATAAAGCTGTTCTATTTCCATTCTATTCTTTTTTAAAGAATCTCCACACTGTTCTCCATAGTGGCTGTACTAGTTTGCATTCCCAACAACAGTGTAAGAGGGTTCCGTTTTCTCCACACCCTCTCCAGCATTTATCGCTTGTAGACTTTTGGATTGCAGCCATTCTGACTGGTGTGAAATGGTACCTCATTGTGGTTTTGATTTTCATCATTATGGGTGGAAAGTTATGCACATCTGTGTTTGGCCCACTGGTTTGTACTGTCGTTTAGGTTTTGTCTTCCCTCAATGGTCTTATCTTCTTCTCAAACTGTTTGAATATTTATTGCTGGATATTTATTCTTGTACTATAATTCTTGCTCATTTTTTGCAGGTTTTACACTTCGTGTTAGCCTAAAAGCAGAGAAACCATTCAAATATTAGTAACTAACTCTTTGATGATGTGAACTTATGTGTGTGTATAACATACCTATATATCATTAATATAAAGATAATATGAAATATATATAATTAATATAATCATTGGAATGACTGATGCTCAAGCAGCAAGACCAATATTCGGCAACCTGATGTGAAGAACTGACTCATATGGCAAAACTCTGTTGTTGGGAAAGATTGAAGGCAAGAGAAGGGGATGCATTGATTATTCTTGCTTAATTCTTCTTTATTTCTTGTAACTGCATGGTAAACCTGCTTCTTTCTTCTCAGACTGGGCCTCCAGTGTATTTATTGGCAACTCCAATTAGCTTTCAAAATTTAGGTCAACTTTACTCATTATTTTGAATTATTTTTCAGGAAAATATCCTATCTCCTCTTCTTTTGTCTGTTTTGCTGGATTTTTATCATGTTCCTTCACCAGCTACATATTTCTATCTCTTTTCATTTTATTTAAATTGCTATGGTTTAGGTCCCCTTTCTGCAGGCTGGAGGGTTATGGATCCAATATGTTGTAGAACCTGATCTTTGTGGGTGGGATTGACCAGTAAGTTTTCAAGGTTTAATGTTTGGAATATTTTGTGCCTGTGGTCTGTCAGGTGGAGCTGGATCACTTATCTATGAAGTGCAATGAATTTTCCTGGAATGTGCTTTGTGTGGTCTGTGGGTTTGGTATGGTTTCAGGTAGCACATTTTATAATATTCATTTTTGTGTTTATGCTTTGTTGGACAATAGGTGTGGGTTTTCTTGCACTGAAATTGCTGGCTTCAGCTTGGGGCTTCATTTCCATGTTGGCATGGAACCTTTTGAATGTGCTTCTCTTTTAATGTTCCTTGGGTCAGGAGTTCAGCAATGATCTAAAGATCTGGATTTGACCTCATGGTCTCTCGGTTTGGGTTCCTGAGTAACAGCAGCATCAAAAATTCTGCATCCTCAGAACAGAAGACAAAACCTAAGGTTGCTGGTGAAGTGATGTTCTGTAGCCAAAACCAGTCAATGGGATTCACAGAGTTATACGCAGCAGAGCAAAGTGAGGAGGGAGGTAAATGTTTCTAGGAGGAGAAGGGAGAGTAAAAAGGTGAGGGCAATCAATTCAGCTATTAAATCCGTAAGTGAAAATAGATGCTAAAGATAGAATTCCTAAAGGTATAAACATTTATTAATAAAAAAAAATTTAAAAGCAAAGATTAAGCACCTAGAATAGAATTTAAGTAACTATGATTACTGGAAAAAAGATAGAAGTCAAAATAATGCTCAAACTTGTAATGTAGTATTTAGAAACAAAAGTAATGGAAGTGAAAAGGAAAGAAAAATATTTAGTTAAAAACAAAACTTGCAAACGATGAAGAATAATGTAACAGTTTATCTTGAGTCACTGTGAGTTTAGTGGTGTCAGGACATTGTCTTCTTACTGCTTCTACATGTTGTCAAAGACTCGAACGTGGGTTATCTCTTTATGGCTGCTCCAGCCAAGAAAGCTGCTGCTCCTTACCTTGGACTAGGGGTATCTCCTCACAGCCGCTGCTCCTGATCCTGAACGTGGAGTAGCACCTCTTGGCACAGCTGTGTCCACACAGCCACTGCTCCTTGGATTTAGTTCTTTCTCTGTCTCAGTTATTTTACTGTTGGTTCCTTCCAGGGTGTTGTTAATCTCATCAATTGCATTCATTATTACTGCTTGCCTCTTCTTTATGTCTTCTGGATCTAAGGTACACGTGTTTATTTCTTCTCATTCCAAGACTCCAGTGTATTTACTGGCATCTCTACTTAGCTTTCAAGATTTTGGTCATCTTTACTCTCATTATCCGGAATTTTTTCTCAGGAAAACTTCCTATCTCAGTTTTTGTTTGTTTGTTTGTTTTCATTTACCTTCAACTGCTGCATATTTCTCTCCCATTTCATTTTGTCTCGATTGCTCTGGTTTGGGTCCCCTTTCTGTAGGATGGAGGTTTATGGCTCCACTGTGTTGTGGAAATGGCCCTTTGTGGCTGGGATGGGGCCAGTGACTTGTCAAGGTTTAATGTTGCATGGAATTTGTGTCTGTGTGGTGTGGCAGGCAGATCTGTATCTCATCTCTGAAGTGCAATGAATTTTCCATGGATTGTGCTTTGGGGTGTTTGTAGGATTGCTATGATTTTGTGTGCCCCCTTTTTATAATATTCAATGTTGTGTTTCTGTTTTGCTGGAAAATAGCTGTGAGTTATCTTGTACTCAACTTGCTGGTTCAAGTGTGGAGATTGCTCTCCATGTAGACATGGAAACTCTGGTGTGTGTGCTTGTTCTTTAATGATCCTTGAGGTAAGAAGTTCAGTGTTTATCTAAGTTCTGGAATAGACATCCTCGACTCTGGTGTTTTGTCCTCAGTTTACAGTAGCATCAAAAAGCCACATACTCACAATACAGAAGAAGAAAAAAAAAAAAAAAACCAGGTTACTGGTGACACAACTCACCTCATCCAAAAAGAATCAAAGGGATTCACAGAGTTCCAGAGAGCAGATAAAATGGAGGAGAGAGAAAAAAGGTGTCTAGGAGGAGATATGGGAGAGTTAAAAGGGGAGAGATAAATCATTTCAGGAAACAAAATTATACTTGAAATCCTATCCTAATGTTTTTGTACCTAAAGTTACAACATTGATAACAATACTTTGAAAGCAAATATAAAGAACCAAGAATAAAAATCAGACTCGTTTAAATAATGTAAAAAAAAAAAAAGAAAAGAAAAGAAAATGGAGGTCAGATTTATTCTCCTATATATATATATGCATATATATATTCTCACTCTATGTATATATATATATCGTGTTTAAAATAGATTTATGTTTTGTTTGTTTGTTTAGAAAGGTAATAATAGTCAATAGAAAAAAAGTTTAGAGTACAATAAAGGACTAACATTGATAAAAGTTAAATAAATCATATAGAAATAGGTCTCAGAATATCAAAGAAGTGGTGTGCTTTTTGGTGTCAGCACAGTCTCATATAGTCCCTTGTTGAAGCATGTACTTGTTGTCAAAGTCTACTATTGTCCCTCAATTGAGCAGTATTGACATTAATTGCAGAATTATTCTGTTAACCAAACTTCTGGTTTGGTTTATGCTTCTTTGTTTATATTTCCTTCTTTTATCTGAAAGTCTTTCCTTATCTGGTTTTCAACAAAAAACGAGGGTGTACTAGCCTCGTATTTGCCTTCATTCGCTCCGTGTTTTGGTGGTGAGGTGGGACACAGAAAACAAATACCTCTGGGATACGTGCATGTGCTTGAGGTGGATTGATCACATTGAGCTTGCCACTGACAAATGTGGCATGTACTTTCTAGGTCCACCCTGCTGAGCACAGTTGATACATGAGAGCACTGTCCCGAGTGGGACCTGTGTTTCACGCACTTCCCAGCCAATTAGTCACTGAAGTGCTCAGCAGATGCACTGACCAAGATTGTCTATGTGCTTTGTGCTCTTTGTACGTCCAAAATCTCGGGTTGGAGGGCAAGGCACAGTCACAGGTGGGCCGTGCCTCTTATGCAACTCTCTAGTCTCTGACAGTCAGTTTGCTGTATGTGCCAGAGCGTACAATCTCAGGTGTGCCATGTTTCTCCTCAGGGTAGCTGACCCAAGGCTGTCATGACCCTGCCCTATTTAAACTGTCCATGAAACCAAGAATTCAGCATTAGCAACTGTCAGCCAGCTTAGAGCTTGATAGGGGTTGCCTCTGGGACCAAGATACCAGTAACCTATTTCCTTCTGCCTCTGGCAGTTGTACACATCCCTCTCTCCCTCCGTGGAGTAAAGGGTCTTAAATGGAAGCTAGTTGGTCTCCTCTGTTATTTTCTAGTGCACAATCTCCTGTCTGTGTGTGCCATGGTTCACTATGTGGTCTTAGAGACTTCTCTGAGGAAACATCCTTTCTAAAATGTCTCTCTCTAATGTTCCCATGGTTTATGATTCTATGTCACCTTAGCTCCATCAGATTGTTCTCAGGTCAGTAAAGCCTGGGTCTAACCATAGTGTCTTTGATACATCACAGGCCTCCCTCCCTGGCACCATGTATGACAGTGGACAGGAGCATCTGAGCCACGTCCTGCATTTATTGGCATAATCTGTTCCCCCCCTCCCCCCGGTTCTGTTTCTTATCCCACTGACACCTATGAGAGAGTTTCCTATTTTGTGTAAAATGTTCCTATATTATGACACACTCTCCAAAGGGGGTCTTGATCCCTAAAAACTTTTCCTCCCTTACATCTCTTATCTTGCTCTATCTCCTTTTTAAGAGACTGGTTTTGCTTTCTCGGTTTCTAGGGCCCATCAATATCGTTCCCAAATTGATTTCTGGAAGGTGTTTCATGTGCAGTCAATTCTTTGATGGATTTGTGTGGAAGAAAGTGGACAGTGCCTCCCATTCCTCTAACATTATGAGACCCCACCATGACCTTGGAAGATCTACTTTATTAACTGAAATCTTGTTGTTCAGTCACAAAGCCACATCTGGCTCTTTGTGACCCCTTGGACTGCAGCACGCAAGGCCTATCTGTCCCTCGGCATCACGCAGACTCTGCCTGAGACCATGTCCATTGAATGGGTGAAGCTATACAACATTTTCCTTCTTTATAACCCATGTCTCTTCCTGAATTGATTGTTTCCTAAGAATCAGAGTCTTCTCTGATGCATCAGTTCTTTGCTCAGGTGGTCAAAGCTTTGGAGACTCAGCTTCAGCATCAGTGATTCTATTGCCTCTTCAGAGTTGATTTCCTTTATGTTTGACTGGCTTGATCTCTTTGCAATCCAATGGACACTCACAAGTCTTCCCCAGCAGAGCAGTTTGGTGTTCTCCCATCTGAACATGTCCGAGGAAAGACCATAGATGTGATTCTATGTGCCTCCACTGGTCAAGTCATATCTTCACTTTTTAACATTTATGAGAGCTTTTCTAAATTTGTGAGAGCTTTCCTTCCAGGAACCAATCGTCTTCTAATTTTATAGCTGCCTTCACGATCTGCAATGAATTTAGAGTCACAAAACAGAAAATCTGCCACTGCTTCTGCGTTTTCCACTTCTATTTCCCATGAAACTGTGGGAACAGATGCCATGATCTTACTTTGTGTAATATTGGGAGTTTAAATGCACTGTTTATTGTACGTTTTCCTATCGGCATTGAGAATTATTGTATTATTGTGCCTTTGTTTTCTCTCAATGTTTTTGATAAGAAAATATTTCCTAAGAGTATTCTAAGAAGATAGATACTCATTATATATAATACTGCTGATTTTAAGTGTCCTGCTGGAGCATTTGTGCCATATTTCTGTGACAACTGGGTAAAATGTTGACAAAATACACAGACTATGATATATTTTTCCATTAACATAACTTACTGAGCCTATTCATGCTATCTAGTTAGATTTTCTCTAAAATGGCAACCACAAAAATACAAAGAAGGATAAGAAACAAAGATATGAGGTGGAAGTGGGCAGGAAGCTGAACCCTTGTGGCATGAAGTGAGAGAAGTTTTCATCATCAAAGATTTCTATTGAAATTTTTGGTGTCAGCAATTTAATGTGATGAAAGAAAAATTTCAATACTGAATTATGAAGTGGTTTTGATATACACATCATATAATCTCAATGTTCAGCTAGCCAAAAGAGCCCAATTATGATCTATGCACAGTGCACTGGGCATCTGTTTTACACATTAAGTGGGTAGCTGTTATCCCAAATCTAGCTAGTTGAGCATTGCGTTTGTAGTTCCGACATGTTTCTATGTTATTACAGACTTGAATGTTTAAAATTGTATCTGACATGAGGAGAGTTAGTCCTAAGATGGCAGGAGTATAGGATGGGGAGAACACTTTCTCCCCCACAAATTTATCAAAAGAACATTTGAACACTGAGTAAATTCCACAAAACTAATTTTGAATGCCAGCAAAGAACATCAGGCACCCAGAAAAGAAGCCTACTGTCTGTGAAAGGAGGTAGGAAATATAAAATATATATAAATAGAGAAAAAAGAGCTCGGCATGGAGCTCCATCCTGGGAAGTGAGTCTTAAAATAGAGAGAAGTTTCCAAATACCTGGAAACACTGCCACTGTTGTGTGGTGAGACTTGGAACTACAGAGGACAATATAACCATGAGGAAAAAATAAATAAATAATTAAAACCCAAAGATTACGTGCCCAACAGTAGCTCCAACAGCAGAGAACCAGCATCCACCAGCATCCACCACTAGCAAGTGGGGGACAGGCAGGGAAGTGTAGGCTGCAATGATTAGAGTAAGGACTGGGCCTGAGTGCCCCAAGGGCAATCTGAGGGAACTAACTTGGGATAGCAAACCAGACTGTGGTATAGCTACCACAGGAAGAGCCCTAAACTAACACACTACCAGGCCTGCCCACAGAACAAAGGACTGACTAGAGCATCACAAAAACCCTAAGACACCATCAGGTCCGCTCACAGAACAAAGGGCTGAGCAGAACTAGCCAGATGCAGTCTGGCACATCCTCCATTCTGGTGACAGACTGGTGAAAGACTTCTTGGGATTCTGAACGGTCAACATCCACCTGAGAATGTGCACCAGTGTTGTACACCCAGAAAACCAAACGGCAGGGATGGAGGAAGAGATAATTTGCAGCAAATGCACTCACCAAACACCTGGTCACCTGAGTTGCTCGGACCCGGGAAGGGCACAAAATGCAGCCCCCAACTGAGTCTGCACTTCTCAGGACTATCTGAGTACATGAACCTGAGTGGCTTAGACCTGGGAAGTGCATAAAATGCAGGGCTGACCTCGACAGTTCCCAGCAGAACAATCTAGAGCCTAAGCAGCATAGACAAGGAAAGGACACATGCAGTGAGTGGGGGAAAATTCAGTGTGGCCAAAACAATGAGACCACATACCACTGTTATTTGTTTGTAGCATCCCTCGCTCCCCACAGCAAGACTGAACAATTGAGTCTAAACAAGTGTCCACCACCACCCCCTTGTGTAACAGTGGAAATTAGACACTGAAGAGACCAGCAAACAGGAGAAGCTAAAACAGAGAACCTCCTTGGAAGTGACAGGTGCAATAGATTAAAACCCTATAGTTAGTACCGACTACATAGGAAGGGACCTATAGATCTTGAGAAATGTAAGCTGGATCAAGGAACTACCTGAAAATGAACTGACACCACACTGCTCAAAACACCAGAGAAAATCCTAGATATATTTTTCTATCATTCTGTTTTTTTATTTTTTTTAAGTCCTCTATTACTCCCTTAATTTTCATTTTTATAACTTACTATTACTTTGCCAAAAAGAGAGAGAGACCCTAGTTTTTAAAGCAAACTTCATATGTATATAATTTTGGGACTTATATATATATTGTAGTTTTGAAAATCAACCTCTACTCTAGATTTTTAATCTTTGCTTTTCGGTATTTGTTATCAATTTTGTACCTTAAGAACCCAATCTTCAGTCCCCATTTTACTTGACAGCGAGATTATTGGCTTGACTGCTCTCTCACCCTTTGGAGTCTCCTTTTTCTCCACCAGGTTTCTTCTATTTCCTCCATTCCCCTTCTCTTCTCTACACAACTCTGTGAATCTCTTTGTGTATTCTGGACGGGGGAGAACACTTAGGGAACTGATTACTGGCTGGATCTTCTCTCTCCTTTTGATTTTTCCTTTATCCTCCTGGCCACCTCTATCTCCTTCCTTCTTCTTCTGTTCTCTACATAACTCCATGAAGATCTCGGAGTGGTCTCTACTGTGGAGCACACATAAGCAACTGATTACTGGCTAGTTTGCTGTCTCCTCTTTTGATTACACCTCAACTCATCCTTGTCACCTCTATCTCCCTTCTCCCTCTTCTCTTTTCCATGTAACTCTGTGAACCTCTCTGGGTGTCCCTCACTGTTGAGAAACTTTTCATCTTTAACCTAGATGTTTTATCAATAGTGCTGTATAGATGGAGAAATCTTGAGGCTACTGTAAAAATAAGACTGAAAACCAGAAACAGGATGCTTAAGTCTAAATCCTGAGAACACCAGAGAACTCCTGACTCCAGGGAACATTGATCAACAGGAGCTCATCAAACGCCTCCTTACCTATACTGAAATCTAGCACCATCCAAGGGCCAACAAGTTCCAGAGAAAGACATAAAACACAAATTCTCCAGCAACACAGGAACATAGCCCTGAGCATCAATATACAGGCTGTCCAAAGTCACTCCAAACATATTGACAGTTCATAACTCATTATTGGACCCTTCATTGCACTCCAGAGAGAAACAATCCACCAGAACACTGATACAAGCTTCCCTAAACAAGGAACCTTGACTAGCCATCCATACAACCCCCACCCACAGTGAGGAAACTCTATCATGAAGAGAATTCCACAAACTGCCAGAACACAGAAAGGCCAATCCAAAAACAACAATACAAATAAGATGAAAAGACAGATGAAAATCCGTCAGATAAAGGAACTGGATAAATGCACACCAAGCCAAACAAAAGAGGAAGAGAGAGGGAATCTACCTGATAAAGAATTCCAAATACTGATAGTGCAAATGATTCAAAATCTTGAAAACAAAATGGAATCACAGATAAATAACAGATAAACAAATAAATCACAGATAAATCCTGGATACAGGATTGAGAAGATAAAAGAAAGATTTAACAAGGACCCAGAAGAAATAAAGAAAAGGGTCAATATATAAAGAATAATGCAATGAATGAGATAAAAAAAAAAAAACTCTCTGAAAGGAACAAACAGTAGAATAATGGAGGCAGAAGATAGGATTAGTGATGTAGAAGATAGAATGGTAGAAATAAATGAATCAGAGAGGAAAAAAGGAAAATGAATTAAAAGAAATGAGGACAATCTCAGAGACATCTAGGACAATGTTAAATGCCCCAAAGTAAAAATCATATGAGTCCCGGAAGAAGACAAAAGAAAGACCATGAGAAAATACTTGAGGAAATAATAATTGAAAACTTCCCTAAAATGGGGAAGGAAATAATCACCCAAGTCCAAGAAACCCAGAGTCCCAAACAGGATCAACCCAAGGCAAAACACCCCAAGACACATATTAATCAAATTAACAAAGATCAAACACAAAGAACAAATATTAAAAGCAGCAAGGGACAAAAAAAAAAAATGAACACACAAATGGATTCCCATAAGGATAACAGCTAGTCTTTCAATAGAAACGCTTCAGGCCAGGAGGGAATGGCAGGACATACTTAAAGTGATGAAAGAAAATAAAGTAGAGCCCAGATTAGTACCCAGGAAGAATCTTATTCAAATATGAAGGAGAAATCAAAAGCTTTACAGACAAGCAAAAGTTGAAAGAATTCACCACCACCAAACCAGCTCTCCAACAAACGCTAAAGGATCTTCTCTACACAGCAAAAACAAAAAGGGTGGACAAATTCAAACCCAAAACAATAAAGTTATGGGTTGAATGCCCCAATCAAAAGATAAAGACTGGCTGAATGGATACAAAACAAGACACCTATATATGTTTTCTAACAGACACCTACCTCAAAACAAGGGACTCATACAGACTGAAAGTCAAGGCTGGAAAAAGATAACCCACACAAATAGAGACCAAAAGAAAACAGAAATAGCAATACTCATATCAGATAAAATAGACTTTAAACAAAGGCTGTGAAAAGAGACAAAGAAGGGCACCACATCATGATCAAAGGAAAATTCAAGAAGAAGACATAACAAGTCTAAATATATATGCACCTGTCATAGGAGCACTGCAATATGTAAGACAAATGCTAATAAGTATGAAAGGGGAAATTAACAATAACACAATAATAGCGGGAGACTTTAATACCACATTCCCACCTATGGAGAGATCAACAAAACAGAAAATTAACAAGGAAACAAACTTTAAATGATACAATAGACCAGTTAGACCTAATTGATATCTTTAGGGACATTTCACCACAAAACAACGAATTTCACCTTTTTCTTAAGTGCACATGGAATTTATTCCAGGATAGATCACATCCTGGGCGATAAATCTAGCCTAGATAAATTGAAAAATATCAAAATCATTTCAAGCATCTTTTCAAACCACAATGCAGTAAGATTAGATCTCAATTACAAGAGAAAAAAATTATTAAAAATCCCAACGTACGGAAGCTGAACATCACACTGCTGAATAACCAACAAATCACAGGATAAATAAAAAAATAAATCAAAATATGCATAGAAACGAATGAAAATGAGTACACAACCACCCCAAACCTGTGGGACACTGTAAAAGCAATGCCAAGGGTAAGGTTTATAGCAATGCAGACAATCTCAAGAAACTAGAAAAAAAGTCAAATAAATTACCTAAATTTACACCTAAAGCAACTAGAAAAGGAAGAAATGAAGAACCCCAGGATTAGTAGAAGGATAAAAATCTTAAAAATTAAGGCAGAAATAAATATAAAGGAAAGAAAAGAGACCATAGCAAAAATCAACAAAGCCAAAAGCCGGTTCTTTGAGAGGACAAACAAAATTGACAAACCATTGGCCAGACTCATCAAGAAACAAAGGGAGAAAAATCAAATCAATAAAATTAGAAATGAAAATGGAGAGATCACAACAGAGAACACAGAAATACAAAGAATCATAAGAGACTACTATCAGCAATTATATGCCAATAAAATGGATACCTTGGAAGAAATGCACAAATTCTTAGAAAACTGAAACTTTTCACAACTGAGCCAGGAAGAAATAGAAAAATCTAAACAGACCCACCACAAGCATGGAATATAAAACTGTAATCAGAAATCTTCCAGGAAACAAAAGCCAGGTCTACATGGCTTCACGACTGAATTCTACCAAAAATTTAAAGAAAAGCTAACACCTATCCTACTCAAATGCTTCCGAAATATTTCAGAGGAAGGTAAACTTCTAAACTCATTCTATAAAGTCACCTTCACCCTATTACCAAAATCTGACCAAAATTCCACAAAAGAAAAAAAAAAAAAAAAGAAAGAAACAAAGAAAGGAAAGGAAACAATAGGCCAATATCACTGATGAACATAGATGCAAAAACCCTTAACAAAATTCCAGCAATCAGAACCCAAAAACGTATCAAAAAGATCATACATAATGACTAAGTGGGCTTTATTCCAGGGATGCAAGGATTCTTCAATATCTACTAATCACTCAATGCAATACACAACATTAACAAACTAAAAAATAAAAGCCATATGATTAGCTCAATAGATTCAGAGAAAGCCTTTGACAAAATTCAACGTCCATTTATGATAAAAACTGTCAAGAAAGCAGGAATAGAAGGAATATGCCTAAACATAATAAAAGCTATATTTGACAAACACACAGCAAACATGATCCTCAATGGTGAATAACTGAAAGCATTTCCCCTAAATCAGGAACAAGACAAGGGTGCCCACTTTCACCACTACTATTCAACACAGTTTTGCAAGTATTGGCCACAGAAATCAGTGAAGGAAAAAAAAAAAAAAGGAATCCAATTTGGAAAAGAAAAAGTAAAACTTTCACTGTTTGCAGATGACATGAACCTCTATATAGAAAACCCCAACGACTCCAGCAGAAAATTCCTAGAGCTAATGAATGAATATACTAAAGTGGTAGGATATAAAATCAACACACAGAAATCCCTTGTATTCCTTTACATTAATAACGAGAAAATAGAGAAATTAAGGAAATAATTCCATTCACCATTGCAATGAAAAGAATAAAATACTTAGGAATATATCTACCTAAAGAAACAAAAGACCTATATATAGGAAACAATAAAACACAGGTGAAATAAAACAAAGAGAAAATTGACAGATGGAGAAATGTACTGTGCTCATGGATCGGAAGAGTCAATATAGTGTAAATCAGTACACCACCAAAAGCAATCTATAGATTCAATGCAAGCCCTATCAAGTTACCAATGGCATTTTTCAGAGTTAGAACAAATGATTTCACAATTTGTATGGAAATACAAAAAAAAAAAAAACAAAAAACCTCTAACTGTCAAAGCAATCTTGAGAAAGAAGAATGGAACTGGACAAATCAAACTGCCTGACTTCAGGCTCTATTCTAAAGCCATAGTCATTAAGACAGTATGGTACTGGCACAAAGACAGAAATAAGATCAATGAAAAAAAATTCAAAGGCCAGAAATAAATGCACGCACCTATTGAAAACTTATATTTGAAAAAAAAAAAAAAGGCAAGAATATACAATGGAGAAAAGAAAATGTCTTAACAAGTGGTGCTGAGAAACCTGTACAACCACTTGTAAAAGAATTAAACTAGACACTTTCTAACACAATGCACAAAAATAAACTCAGAATGCTTTAAAGATCTAAATGTAAGACCAGAACTATAAAACACCTAGAGGAGAACACAGGCAAAAAATTCTTCAACATAAATCACAGCAGTATTCTCTATGACCCACCTCACAGAATATTGGAAACAAAAGCAAAAATAAACAAATGGGACTTAGTTAAAATTAAGGGTTTATACACAAGACATGTGGAGAAGAAAATGGCAACCCACTTCAGTACCCCTTGCTTAGAAAATTCCATGGATGGAGGAGCCTGGTTGGCTAGAGTTCATGGGGTCACAAAGAATCGGACACGACTGAGTGACTTCACGACAACACACAAAAAAGAAAACTATAACCAAGGTAAAAAGACAGCCTTCAGAATGGGAGAAAATAATAGCAAGTGAAGCAAATTCCTCTTGAGAAATCTGTATGCACGTCAGGAGGCAACACTTAGAATTCTACATTGAACAACAGACTGGTTCCAAATAGGAAAAGTAGAACGTCAAGGCTGTATATTGTCACCTTGCTTGTTTAACTTAAATGCAGAGTACATCTTGAGAAACGCTGGGGTGGAAGAAGCACAAGCTGCAATCAAGATTACTAGGAGAAATATCAATAACTTCAGATATGCAGATGAAACCACCCTTATGGCAGAAAGTGAAGAGGAACTAAAAAGCCTCTTGATGAAATTGAAAGAGGAGACTGAAACAGTAGGCTTAACCTCAACATTCAGAAAACGAATATCATGGCATTTGATCCCATTACTTCATGGGAAATAGACGGGGAAACAGAGGAAACAGTGTCAGACTTTATTTTTTTAGGCTCCAAAATCATGGCAGATGATTATTGAAGACATGATATTAAAAGACACTTACTCCTTGGAAGGAAGTTATGACTAACTTAGATAGCATATTGAAAAGCAGAGACATTACTTTGCCAACAAAGATCCATCTAGTCAAGGTTATGGTTTTCCCAGTAGTCATGTTTGGATGTAAGAGTTGGACTGTGAAGAAAGATGAGCACTGAAAAATTGATGCTTTTAAACTGTGGTAATGGAGAAGACTCTTGAGAGTCCCTTGGACTGCAAGGAGATCCAACCAGTCCATTCTAAAGGAGATCAGTCCTGGGTGTTCTTTGGAAGGAATCATGCTAAATCTGAAACTCTAGTACTTTGGCCACCTCATGCCAAAAGTTGACTCATTGGAAAAACTGATGCTGTGAGGGATTGGGGGCAGAAGAAGGGGACGACAGAGGATGAGATGGCTAGATGGCATCACCGACTTGATGCATGTGAGTTTGTGTAAGTTCCGGGAGGTGGTGATGGACAGTGAGGGGTGGAGTGCTGTAATTCATGGTGTTGCAAAGAGTCAGATATGACTGAGTGACTGAACTGAACTGAAGCAACTGATAAAGAATTAATCTCAAAAATATACAAGCAACTCCTGAAGCTTAATTCTAGGAAAATAAACGACCCAATGAAAAACTGGGCCAAAGGACTAAACAGACATTTCTCCAAAGAAGACATACCAATGGCTAACAAACGCATGAAAAGATACTCAACAGCACTCATTAACAGAGATTGCAAATCAAAACGACAATGAGCTGCCACTTCATGCCACTCAGAATGGCTGCTATCCAAATGTCTACAGGCAATAAATGCTGGAGACCGTGTGGAGAAAAGGGAAACCTCTTACATTGTTGGTGGGAATGCAAACTAGTACAGCCACTATGGAGAACAATGTGGAGATTATTTAAGAAAACTGGAAATAGAACTGCCTTATGACCCAGCCATCCCACTGCTGGACATGCACACTGAGGAAACCAGGACTGAAAGAGACATGTGTACCCCAATGTCATCGCAACACTGTTTCTAATAGCCAAGACATGGAAGCAACTTAGATGTCCATCAGCAGATGAATGGATAAGAAAGCTGTGGTACATACACACAATGGAGTATTACTCAGTCTTAAAAGAATGCATTTCAATCAGTTCTGATGAGGTGGATGAAGCTGAAGCCTATTATACAGAGTGAAGTTAGCCAGAAAGAAATACACCAATAGAGTAAACTAGCACATATATGTGGAATTTATACAGAGTGAATTTCAGTTGAGTTCAATCGTTCAGTAGTGTCCGACTCTTTGCAACCCCATGAATTGCAGCATGCCAATCCTCTCTGTCCATCACCAACTCCCGGAGTTCACTCAAATTCATGTCCATCGAGTCAGTGATGTCATCCCAGCCATCTCATCTTCTGTCGTCCCCTTCTCCTCCTGCCCCCAATCCCTCCCAGCATCAAAGTTTTCTCCAATGAGTCAACTCTTTGCATGAGGTGGCCAAAGTACTGGAGTTTCAGCTTTAGCATCATTCCTTCCAAAGAAATCCCAGGATTGATCTCCTTAGAAATACACCAGTAGAGTAAATTAATGCATAGATGTGGAATTTAGAAAGATGATAATGATGACTCTGTATGCGAGACAGCAGAAGAGACACAGATGTATATTACAGTCTTTTGGACTGTGGGAGATGGTGAGGGTGGGATGGTTTGGGAGAATGGCACTAAAACATGTATAATATGATATATCAAACAAATTGCCAGTCCAGGTTTGATGCATGATACACGATCCTAGGGGCTGATGCACTGGGATAACTAGAAGGGATGGTATGAGGAGGGAGGTGGCAGGGGCATTCAGGATGGGGAACATGTCTACACCCATGGCAGATTCATGTTGATGTATGAAAAAAACAATACAATACGTAAACCAACTAGACTCCAATTAAAAAATATATACATATTAGAATGAATAAAATAAAATTGTGTCCAACGTGAGGAGCATTCTTTGCAACAGCATTCTTTGAACAATATCTCTAAGTAAATGAGAGTTGCAATTTTATGGGTTCAAAGTGGCCTAATAATTATGAGCCCTATCTCTTATTACAGAAGAAATAGTGAAAGATGAGCTTGATTAGAGGAGAGCTTTTCAGCAACAGGATCTGAACGATTCAGCCAGAAAGTTATTAAGTATTAGATGGCTTCCCAAAGAGTTCATTTAAGATCTGGGAGCAAGCAATGAGTTTGGCCACCGAAATAAAGATGCCTAAAATTATATTTTGAGATATATACATATATAAAACTCTGTATGCATGAGTGTGTGTATTAAAAAAATGAAATGGCTTTTAATTCATGTTAGGTATAATAAAAACAATTAAAACCCAAACGTAGAGTGATTCAAAAGTCTACTCGGTTGTTGAATATATGTAAATGGAAATACTTCAAAATATGTTTTCTTGGTTGCATGTAAAATATGAAGACACTTTTATATCACTCAACTATCTCCTTTTAATAAATATGTACCAATATTCAAATATTTGTTCCTTTTAATGACAGAAATAGATATAGACATATATATAGATACATATATAGATAGATAGATATACAAATATCTTATATAAAATAGAGAGATGTTTTTATAAGAGAAAATATTGATCCGAAATTTAGATTTCAGAATTATTCCAACTCCATGCTCCATCTCACCAGGAAAGACCCAAAGTTGCTGTTGACTCAAACACTCCTAGAACTGGGAAACCTGAAAAAGAAATTAAACCTGCAACTGAGATTTTCTGTCACATTTATCATGGAGCTCTAAGTCCAACACTTTATTTCCTTTCTTGTTCTAAGCAGTCCCTTCTTAAGATTGAAAAGTATGAAACCAAGAGAGAGGTAGAATATTGTAGACCTCCTTGTGTTCAAAAGTTATTTAAATCAGAGAAGCTAGAAAAGACAGAAACTAAGGAAAATAATCAAGCGATAGAGAATAACAATGATTTAGCCCTTAAGCAAATTCAAGAGTCTTTAGTGCCTCCTCAAGGAGCATCGATAACAATATTAGCAATATCCTGTGAATAGTTTTAGAGATGCTAAAGCCCCAACCAGGCTGAAATTTAAGTATATAGATCAAAGAGTAGTTGGATCCAGTCGGTCGATGATGTGGACTCCCAATATCTCCAGTAACAGGCCGTTAGTAGAATGTCCCAATATTGATCACAGACACAATGTCCCACCCTCATTCTGTCATTAAAATCCTTTCCCTGAAAGTTTTTGAGGGTTTGGGTCTTGGAAGCAGCAGCTGCTAAGACACCTTGCTCGGTCCTACAATAAACACTTGCTTTCACTGAAACCCCACAATGAGTTCATAATTTTTTTTTTTTTTCCATAGAAGCCAGTAGACCAAGTTTGCTTGGGTAACAGTAATGAATATTAAGAACGTGTATATAGAAGGGTGATAAACCAATTTTATTTCAGAAACCAAGTAGATTTATTGATGTGATTTTTCTGTGTAAAAATTCTTTAGGAATGAGATTTTGCATGCTTCATGGCTTTGGTTACTAAATCTGTAAGCAGTCTCTATTTTAAGTTGATGCTGAAGTAAACATGGGTTGAACATTACCCTTCAATTGCTAGGAGACCACCTTTTTTCCTTTGAAGACCTCTGTGATGGTCTAGAGAGTTTCTCTCTGTAGGCCAGGCAAGCAACATTTGAAGTTGCAGTGTGTAAAATCAGACAAATGAGAAAAGTATCTGAAGAAAGATTTCTCTGGGATGGCACATATTTCTTCAGAAATTAAAGATGATCCCCTAAAGATGAATCCACTGGTTCAGAAACCTCCATTAGATCTGCTTTGTATGATGATATACTTACTGGAGACTCGGTTCTGAGATCTATGATTGAAGAATATGCTTTTCAGGCTTTGTCTGAGGAAGTTGTGATCAAAAGGCCACACTACACATATTCTGTCTCTGAAACAAATGAGGTGAATGATTTTCTTTCACTCACATATCCACAAAAACTTTGGAATATAGTTGAAAGTGATCAGTTTGAATCTATTTGGTGGGATGAGAGAGGAACAGGTATAGAGATCAATGAAGAATTCTTTAAGAAAGAAGTCTTGGAAAGAAAGACACCTTTCAGAATATTTGAAACCAAGAGTATGAAAAGTTTAATTCAACAGCTTAACCTTTACAGATTTAGTAAAAAGAGACAAAATTTTCAAAGATCTGCTTCACTACCTGTCTTTCTGGAAGAAGAAAACAACATCTCTCTTTTGAGTAAGGTATACCAACATTTTCACTTATTGACAATATGTCAGATTAAGTCATGTGACCTAGAAAGCATGTTCACATATGTAGCTAAAACGGAATGTAAACTTGACATAACAAATTGTAGAAAAAGTTTTATTTTTTTGAAGTTGAGAACAGCTGGAGGTTAAAATATTGGATGTTTAACAAACTTCCCTGGCAACTAGAAACCAGATACAATTCTTGAAGCTACTTAAAGTGGTATTTACTGTATATATACAACATATTTTTAGTTGATGAGCATATTCTATCATGTTACCTGTTATAACTACTAACGGAGGTGTTTTATTTGATGCTATTTAAATGGTTTCATTAAAGTAATATATTTTTATAACTTAGCTTTGTCAGTTTTACCTTGGTTTATAAAGAAGCTAAATAATTTAATCTTTTCATTTTAGTTACAGACTTACTGTAATCCAAATTTCAAAATAGGCCATCCCCATCTTTTAGTAAGACTGCAAAGGAGAGTTGGGATTAACAATATGTCTCCAATATATTAGTTCAAGATAACAAGAAGCATGTTAAAACAAGTGTCAACAAAGATGATCGTAACTCTGAATTTCTTCCAGAAACTAGTGCGGAGAGTGCATTTTCAGCCTCCACAAGTTTAAGTGTGCGTTTCATACAAAAGCCTCATACCAGCCAGGTAGTCACTAATACAAGTGCATTATGTGCATGTGACTTACCTACCCCATCAACAATATCAGTTAGAACAACAGACCAGATTGTGGTAGGTCAACATACTGTTTTTAAAAAGTTGAGCATTTTTAATTGGCACTCACAAAGCAGCTACACTCAAGTAAATGACGATGTTGAGGACTTTGTACTACAATTATATCTACTTCTCAGAACCACTTTGTATCTCCATTACAGAGCATTTTTCTGGTCTGATGGTGGAAACTTCTAAGTTTCCAGTCAGACATAGTGATAAGTCAGCCCATGACAGCCCTTTTCCTAACCTGCAAGAGAGAGGCAACTCATGGTTCTCAGTGCCAACAATCACTTATACATATGCCTCCTCTCTTTCAAGTAAATGCATCAACAATCATTATTATATGAAAACCATGCTAATTAAAACTGACCTATCAAATATGTGTCAGATTATGGAGCCTAAAGAAGATTGAAATTTACGTTTGGAGATGTCAACAAATACCTATAATTCTTGTATTTGAACAATAAATTTACATGTTTATCTTCATATTTTCATTTTCTATTTCCAAACAAAGAAGAGTAAGATGAGGCTTTAGTTCAATGATTGGCTATTTTCCTGCACGGTTTTATAAACTCTTCAGTTCAAGAAAGCATTCTTTATGCATCCTAGGTAAATGACACCTGATATAATATCCGTAAGCAAGAAAATGAGAACAAAGGGAAAGAGGCAATGGATGTAAAGTGATTTCTGAAATCATCCCTGCTGAAATGAAGGGGCGTCTAAATTAGGATGGTATGGGTAAAGGAAGAGATGCAAATACAATTAGAAAAATGAAAATACACAGTATGAACTTTAATGCATTTGCATATTATATTCTATTAGTTACTGGTAGAGTCTTAAAAGGTTAGACAGCAGATTGTTTTCATTATAGAAATTCATTTCATCCTTGAAAATATAGATATTGTAGCACATCCAAAATCTTGATCACAATTATGCCATCACTGTGATAACAAAGATAACATGACATAGTCAGTGACTGGCCCACGGTCAGCACAAGATATGTACTCTACAAGTGGTATTCTTTATTTCCTGACACCAAGATTCCACCCTGTAATTCCAAATGCATGTTTAGATGTTGCTCATCTGACCCCACAGAGACAGAATAAATTCCTGGTGGTGACTGCAGCACATCAGCATGGTTAAAAAGTTCTTGGAAGACATGATATCTGTTTCTCTTAGTAATTTCATTGTTTTTCTCTTATACTGTTCTTCTGAAGCTACCTTCACACAAATTATTTTCCGTCATGCTAAGCTCCTTCACACAATGTCGTGTCAACCTTTTTTTATAATTGGAAGGAACTTATGTTTGCCCTCCTAGGAAGGAGAGAACATATATCAGGTTTTCAATATGTTTTGGGTCTAACCTCTTTGCTTTATGTATCTTTCACATTAGCTGAAATATAGAGGCTGCATATGACACCTTTTAAGTACTTACTGAAATATCAATAAAGAAATGTAATAACCAATCAAATGCTCTACACATTACTCAACAAAATTCTATAACCTTCACTACTATCATAATTCACCTTTCCTATTTACGTAGAATATTTTTCCAAGTTGATAAATATTTGTTATATTTATGTGGATGTAAGATATCTCAGGAGGCATGTATTCCCACGTTTTGAAGAATATTTCACGTTTTGATGTGATTGATTTCTTGTGGTGTTCTGTTGTGCCAATCAAAGTCTTTAGCATAGTCAAATAGGAGTAGATGCTTTCCTGCAGTTTGCTTGCTTTTTGGAGGACTGAATGTGTGTTGACAACGTAATATTAGGGTCCTCTGCCCCTTATAAATCCAGCTTGAACATCTGGAAGCTCATGGTTCACATTCTGTTGAAGCCTGGCTTGAGGAATTTTGAGCAGTTCTTTCCGACTGTGTGAGATGTGTGCAATTAAGCAGTTGTCTGTACATTCTTTGGACTGTCTTTCTTTGAGGTTGGAATTAAACCTGACTATTTCCAGTCTTCTGGCCACAGCTGAGTCTCCCAAATTTGCTGGCATATGGAGGGCAGCACAGTCACAGCATCATCTTTTAGAATTCGAAATATCTCAACTGAATTTCATCACCTTCAAGAGCTCTGTAGCTATGCTTCCTAAGTCCCGCTAGACTTCGCATTTCAGGACGTCCGGCCCTAGGTGAATAATCACACCATCATGCTTAACTGGACCATGAAGATCTTTTGTGCATAATTCATCCGTGTATTCTTCCCACCTCTTCTTAATAACTTCTGCTTTTGCTATGTCCATAGGATTTCTGTGCGTTACTGTGCCCATTTTTAGTTGAAATTTTCCCTTAGTATCTCTAATTTTCTTGAAGAGATCAGTAGAATTTCCTTAAATTTTTTTTTTCCTTTATTTACTAGCATTGATAACTGAGGAAGGTTTTATCTCTCCTTGCTATTCTTTGGGCCTCTGCATCCAAATGTGTATAGTTTTCCTTTTCCCCTTTTCATTTAGCTTCACTTCAATTCTCAGCTCTTTGTGAAGGTTCATAACTTTACCATTTTGCATTTCTTTTTCATGCGGATGGTCTTGATCAGGCTTCCTGTACAGTATCACAAACCTCCATCCATAGGTCTCAGGCATTCTTATATCAGATAGAATCCCCTCTATCTATTTATCACTTCCACTGTATAACATAAGGGTTTTGATTTTACATGTGTAAAATATAGTAATTCCCTTTTCATGTAGGGAAATCTTCACCCAGATTTTTATCAAAGAAATACAGTAAACTCTATATGTTATTCAGGAAATAAATGAATTATAGCTATTTGATGTTTGCCGTTTAGCTCAGATATTTCTGAATATGGAAAATTATCGTTCATGTGTACAATTATGGAAAGTGTTTCATACGTGAAAAAATGAGAATTCTTAATTCATATGAGAACATTTCTCCCCAGATTGTTAAATGTGTAATACACAGAATTCCAAATCTCATATCAGAAGAACGTCATTCAAATTTTCTTAATGGAAATATAGAGAATCTCAGAGCTCAAGTGTGAAATTGTTGGGAAAATTCTATATTTCTTGTAAGAAAATTGATGCAGGTTTTTCAAATAAGTAGACTGCATTCAGTATTTCATGAAGGAAAGAACTCACAAATATTTTCCAATGAAAAATATGAAAAAATTCCATGTTTCATGTAACCATTTTTGGATAAGTGAAATAGACATATTTATATTTCCTGTCAAAGAAACTGCATCCAGATTTTCATAACGCTAATGTGAAAAATTCCACATTTTCTGCAGAATATTTTGTGTCCATACTTTCATGTATTGAAAGGTTGTTGTTGAATCATGCAGAGATGCTGGGATTTTTGGCCCCTGGATAATAATTTAATCCAGGGCCAGAGAAAAGGCTTGATCACTCAGAGATTTTGTGTAATAAAGTTTTATTAAAGTATAAAGGAGATAGAGAAAGCTTTTGACATAGGCATCAGAAGGGGGCAGAAAGAGTACCCCCCTGCTAGTCTTCAGCTGGATGTTATATAGTCACTAGCAGTCTGTTAATGAAAGAAAGGAATGTCTTTAACCTCAGAATGGCATCAGTCTCCTCACCCATAAGATGTATTTTGGGATAATCTTGACACCAAATTGTTCATCCTGGGCCATAAAATGATTAATTTGAAACTTAAAGAAGGGCAGCTCACCAGACAAATGGTTTCATTTACATAGATTAGAGGAACAATATCTGAGTATAACATACTGGTTTGTCAAGTAGGTTCTGAGCCAAAGACAGAACAGACTTGAAGACAGAGTTTGGGTAAATGCATAGTACATTAGCATAGCTTAAGACAGACATTTCCATAAGAAAAAAGCATTGATTATCTCTAGCTTTGAGAATAGTTAACTTCAGGTGAAACCATGTGTCATTATGACAACACAATATTTTAAGAGAAACCTCCTTTTAAATTTGTATAGAGAGGAAAAAATATAGCTAGTTTGTTTCTTCCTGCCACTTAAGAGAGATAAAAATGCCTGACACTTGCAGGCTATTTCCTCTGTTTGGAGACCCCTGGCCTTCCTCCTGCCTGTTACCCTCTCAGTATGATGTACAGAGAATTCTGTATTTTAAGTTGGAAAATCATTCTCCAGATTTGTTTATGTGAATAATAGATAATTTTATTTTTCACATCCTGAAGTCAGCATCTAGTGAAGAATCTAAGCTACTCCATTTTGTAAGGTTCCGGGAAAAGAACCTTTAGAAATCTAAGAGCCTTTGGAAATCCCCTGACCTCGCCCCACCACCTGCAAACCAATCAGCACCCGTGGCCAGCCCGTGAAACGAGAACCAATCAGAACTCAACACCTAACCCTTCACCAGAAGGTGACCAATCAGACTGGGAGACTCCCGGTTTTCGAATTTTTTGCCCGAGAATACCCTATATAAGCAATGTAACCCAGAGCTCAGGGCTCCTCCCTATAGCTGCTGCGTCTGTATCGGTGGGAGCCTCAGCTCGAGCTTGGTAATAAAAACTCTTTTGCTTTTGCATCGGATAATGGCTCCCTGGTGGTCACTGGGAGATTTCGCGACTTGGGCATGACATTTGGGGGCTCGTCTGGGATCTCCCACTGGCTCCACGGGAAGACCGATCTGGAGAGACATCTGCAGCCGGTAAGCTTTTTTCTGTCTTTCTTTTCACTTCTGGTAGGGCCTGGTTTCTGAGACCGGTATACGACTCAGGTGGACGCGCCAGAGAGTCACCAGTGGGGGTCGTTGGGAGACGTCCCTGACCCCGGCGTGGGGGGGATGGAGTGCCCCTGTTCTCTGTAGATGATAGCGGATCGCTCCCGCTGAATGTCCAGAGGCTGTCATCATTCAGTTTTACCTCCGGACTCCTGGAGGTGTATTTCTCCTGTCTCTGTCTATTTATGTGGCTGTTTGTATTGTTTGTGTTAATTTACCAACATCTGACTGATCCAGGGATGATGAGGCAATGCCATTCTAGCCCCCTACCTCTATCCTTGGTTCCTGATAATTTTAAGGAGGTCAAGATGCGTGCTCATGACCTCAGTGTAGAAATTAAAAGGAATAAATTAATCACTTTTTGCAGCACAGAATGGCCAACCTTCCGTGTAGGCTGGCCCTCAGAGGGCACCTTTGACTTGGGAACTGTACACCGAGTCCGATAAATCATCTTCTGACTGCGGATTGGACACCCTGACCAAGTTCCCTTTGTCAGCACATGTGTCTGCTCGGACAATTCATTTCTGAGTGTTAAGAGCCCAGTTTCAGGCCCTGGAAGGGGTCCCTCTTCCTGCAACAAATGGAGACTCTGGCGGGGACTCATTCGCCAAGACTGACATCCTGACCACTCACGGTACTCAAGGGCCAGCTTGCCTGCCAATGGACCAGACCCAGTGGCCACAACTGGGACCCTTTTGTCCCTGGTCTCCTCCTGACGTGGACAACTGGCCAGAGTGCCCCGACTGGTAAGCAACAAGATATTTTATTGATCTCTCTCCCCTTCTCTCTCTGTCTCCTCTCCTTAAACCTTCCTATCCTTCCCTATTTTTCTAGTCCCCCAGTCCTGGATGCAGGAATTTGGTCGACGAGCCCTCAGCCTGAGCTGAGGATTGGAGGCTGATCACCTTCTCTTGGCAGAGAACTCAAATTCTGGTTCTGATTTTTGGTAGGGCCGAGTTCCAGTCCTCCCTTCTCTGGAGGCCCAGGGAAAAGTCCCATAATGCCTGGGTATCTGTAGGTGGCAGGAGACGTCTGTAAGGCCACCCCTTTTGCCCCCCTCTCCCACCACCTCTCCCTTCTTTTTCAGCCTGGCTTCCTTTCCTCCCTTGAAATCTTTGATGTTAGTACTTAGATCTGAAGTTCTGTGTCTCTATAGGAGGTTTTCTGACTGTATTTTTGTATTTAAGAGCTTCCCCAGTGGAGCCGAGGTTAAAGCATCTGCCTGCAATATGGGAGACCTGGGTTCGATCCCTGAATCAAGAAGATCCCCTGGAAAAGGAAATTTTGCTTTTCTGGCAACCATGTGGTTTAGACCTGCCGTCATTTTGTTAAAACTTGATTTTCTTTCCCTGTGCCTTGAGACCAGGGCTCTCAGGAACACTTATCTAGACCATCTCTAACTCCTGATACTGAGGAAAAAAAAAAAAAAAAAGACTTGAAGCTAGATCTTGCACTGTGTCTGTCTAAATATGTCTTGGTAATATTTTTGTATATGAGCTCTGTATATTTGGCTTAAAAAAAAAGGTAAGTGCTTACAAATCAAGTGATTCTAAATTAAACAATAAATTCCAGGTTTATGTGAACTGGGAAATAGTCAATGTTAAATACCTGATATTAATGTTTGTTTGTTGACCTATTTAATATAGACATGTCTTAGAGTACTTAACATTAAGTAAAATATTTTCATTGTACCTAGGTTTAATATGAGTTAAATATTATATCTGTTACAAGTTTGTCAACAAGGAAATTATCTCAAGTAAAAAAAAAAAAAAAAACTTCTAAAAATGTAAATGAGATATGAGCTTTTATATAAACTCTATTAAGAATAATTATTCTTTAGAAATATCCGTCTAAAATAGTCTCTCCAGATTGGTGTAACTTAAAATCTGACCAAATGTTCTAGACCCTTTTAATTGATCTCTTTGATAAAACTTCCTAAATAGAACTCTTTTGAAGTTCTTTTAATCTCTAGCTAACTTTGGGATGTTTCAGAGGGCCCCAGGAACATTCCAAAGAGAGATATTAAACTGTGCTTACTTGGCTGGTTAAATTACATGGAAAAGATTATCAGATGAGTAATAAATCCGCTCAGGTTATAATGTATGGTAAAATTACTAATACAGATATCCTAAAAATTATATGGAGTTTTTAACACTCTGATATGTCCTGGTATTTTAATGGAAAACCTGATGACTTCACAAAAGTTAGCAAAAGGACTGAATGAACCAGCGAATATGCTTATAACTTTTATGGTTTCTATCTGAAAAATTATGGAGTTGAATCTTATGTTTTCAGGGAGTAGGGAAAATCTTCCTCTCAAACTAATTATGACAATACTTTGGTAAAATTAAACATTATAAACAAAACAATTATATTTTCTGACTTCTCTAAAAGTTGGAAGTTCCTAGGTTTCCAGTAAGTTTATCAAATGAGTTAGGAAGGTTATCTCACAGATACAAAAATCTCAAGAAATTTTTGAGACCTTAAAAAGGGAAGAATTCACCTAGATTTGTTAGGCAAAAGCTGTAATAAGCCTTTGGTGTGAGTTTCCCATCCCTGTTTTATTTTAAAAGTTCAGTCTGAGACTCTATAAATGTTTCAGCAAAATAAAAAGCCTATGATCAATTATGGTTATAAAAATCATAAGACCAAAATCAGTGAGAACAGACCTATTTTGCAAACAAACTAGCCTTAATTGGTCATATTTAATAAAAATAAGGGTAACTTTAAGGAGAAAAAGATATTTCAAAATGTTAAATACCAGTTTGTTAATGGAGGTCTGCATCTAGTAAGACTCATCTCTTAGATAGTTCTTTGTTGTTATGTGATGTTAATGTAAAATTTAATTGAATTATTGAAGAACACCCTAAGTTTGTTTCTGAAGCTTATCTGAGTAATCTATCTTTGGATGAAGATCAGATGCCTCATGACCTGCAACCAGGACTGAAAAAGACATAATTTAAGGGACTGTCTCCAACGTGGATAGAAGGACTTTTTTTAATCAGGAGAAACTACACTACACCAAGATGAGAAGACGATGACATCAGAGGTAGACAGCTTCTCCAAGATGCTGGACTTGATTCGTATGATCATTTGTTTTCTTGACTTCTTAGACCTTTGCATATAAGTCAAATGCTTTTCTATCATAGGCCTGATCCTATGCTAGTTTTAAAAATCAACCCAATTGTTGGGTTTGTGACCAATTACCTGTGTCTAGTTCTGGGTTACCTTGGTAAATTTCTCTACTACCAGACTCTAACTGGTTGGCCCTGAGAAAACTTACTTAAAAAAATTAGTCATATTCAGGTCACTGTGATATTACTAGATAGGATCCCCTCACTGGGCCAATTAATAATGCCTGCTCTAACTCTGGCTATAAATTTGAGTGTTTTGTTTTTTTTTCTATTACCCAAGCTCAATCAGAATGAGACAAGTTTCTGCAAAGGAGGGAAATATCTCCCACAATTATGGGATGGATTTATATGGATAATACCAGGTTACAGTAATTTAAGTTAAAGTCTCCACTATGTTAAAAAAATTTTTAAATCATACTAAAGATAATCAGTCTAGTAACACTATAAAACTGGGCTATGTGCCTTATAGATGGTGCCAACATGTAATTTCCCTGGAAGATAAAGATTCTACAGGGCAGACTAAGTCAGATGACCTAAAGATATACTGGGCTACATCTAATGGAAGTTCTTAACATAAGTCTTACTTGTGACTTTACTAATACTACTGGATATGTTATTTGTATTTCCCATGTTTTACAAAATTGCTGTTTTCTTACACTGTCAAATGTGTGTGTGAGGTCTCTAATAGAATAATATATAGTCCCATATGAGATCGATGATGGTAACAGTGTAACTCTAGATATGGCAAGAAGCAACAAGAGGGAATATTTTCCTGGACCAAAAAGCTAGTAAGACAGGTGGTCCAGAGAATTTTAGATATTGTTTTATGGCCTAGTCCAGTAACAGCACATTGAGTAGCCTGTCAACAGCTTTGCCAAACCTGATAATGGACATTCTCAGCACCATGGGATAAAATGGCCATGAAGTGCCCCCCTCATAATCATGGTCAAGTTTATGAGCAAAAAGGGGCTCTGCCAACTGAAGACTGACACTCGCCATCTGCATCTACAAAGATTAAATCATGGCCGCTGCAACTGCTGACTTTCAACACCCCTGAAAGGAGTTCAGGGTGAAAATCAGGAATGAGGCACTCTGTGCTCTGGGAAAAACTGGCAGAACAGGTCTTCAGATAGATCTTTTCAGGAGAAGATTTTATGAGTCCCAACTCTTGCATCTTCTTGTACCTAGAGAAACACTGACGTCATTAATGGTAAAATCTGCTTTGGCTATTAAGGAAAAGTTTACAATTAAAAGTTAGAGTAGCTATGGTTAAGATATCCTGGGAAATAACTAGGTGATGCTATGGGTGTACTTTCATATTAGACCTTGTATTGCTAAACACTTGAGTTTTCTGGGTAGTATTAGGCTTGGATGCCACCATTTTCATAACAATGTCTTTGAACCCCAACCCAGGTGGAAGATGGTAACTTCAGACTGAACACAAGATTCCTGGAGCATAGCTCTTTTGCCTCACCACCAGCCAATCAAAAGGGGTCACAAACCCTGCAACCCTCACCCCAAATGTTGCCTTCTGTTCCCTGGGACCAGAGATGACCATCCTGTTAGGTCTCTTGTTTTGGCCCTTGTCTATTTCATCTCTGAGAGGGGCCAACTAAATTGCTATTACTACAGGGTAGAAGCTGGTTTCAGATGTGGAAAACCCCAACGTAGATCAGGTAGAGAGAGACTTCTGCTCTGCTAGGCAGGCCTATACCCATGCACAGCAGGAAGAAGTTACAGAAGAAAGAGACCTCCGCCCCAATTCCCAAAAAGTGTCTTGAGTATGAAGTCTCTCAGGGTGCCTATGTGCTGCGTTAGGGGAAAAATGTTGTTTTCATGTGAATCACTTGGGGGTAGTCAGGGAGTCCTTGGCCAAGATAAGAGAAGGGCTGAGTCAGAAAAAAAAAAAAAAAAAAAACAACAGAAGTTTCAAAATTGGTTTGAATCCTGGTTCAACTCATCCCCTTGGTTCACAACTCTCATATCCTCCTTGGTGGGGCCCCTGATTATCTTGTTACTGCTACTCACCCTCAGGCTATGCTTACTAAACTAACTAGTGGCCTTCATTAAAAGCCACATCAACGCGGTGCAGCTCATGGTGTGCAGATCCCAATATATGGCCTTGCCAACGGTCCCCTTAGTGGGAGACAATATAGAGCTGACCTCAGACCTATGATTGGGTCTGTCCTGGATCCTAGAGAAGGGGGGAATGAAGAATCTAAGCTACTTCATTTTGTAAGGTTCCAGGAAAAGAGCCTTTAGAAATCTAAGAGCCTTTGGAAATCCCCTGACCTCACCCCACCACCTGTGAACCAATCAGCACCCATGGCCAGCCTGGCAAACGAGAACCAATCAGAACTCTACACCTAACCCTTCACCTGAAGGTGACCAATCAGACCGGGAGAATCCCGGTTTTCAAATTTTTCTCGCGAGAATACCCTATATAAGCAATATAACCCAGAGCTCAGGGCTCCTCCCTATAGCTGCTGCATCGGTATCAGTGGGAGCCCCAGCTCGAGCTTGGTAATAAAAACTCTCTTGCTTTTGCATCGGATAATGGCTCCCTGGTGGTCACTGGGAGATTTCGCGATTTGGGCATAACACTAGAATTTCACATATGAAACTAAGAATTTCATCTTTTATGTAGGACAGTCTCATTTCAGATGTCTATACTTGAAACAGATAATACATTCATCAAGAGGTGCCTTACTTTCTATTTTCCTTCTGTCATTTTGGTGTTGTCATTGAGATAACTAAGGTTATTCATATCTCCCCCAAAATTTTATTTCTAACTTGAGCTTCATTGAGATTTTATTGTTTCATGGGGTTCTTTGCACAGAAGTTAAATAAGCAGGACAACAATATATAGTTTTGACATGTTCCTTTCTCAGTTTTGAATCACTTCATTGTCACGAGTCCAATTCTAACTGCTGCACCTTTACTAGCTTACATGTTTCCAAGGAGACATGTAAGATATTCCCGTATTCTTAAGAAATTTACAAAAAGTATTATTATTATTATTTGGTTTGTGTGTTATTTGCAGTGTCCATGTCATTAGCAGAGACAATTAAGCAGATATATATGATTGTATGCTATCTCCCTACTTATTCTATGATACAAACATAAATTCATGTGTACCTCTTATGATTAAATAACTACAAATTCCTTTGTTTGTCTGTTTTTGTTATTTTATTTTTTGATCATTGTTGCTGTTGTCAGTCTCTCTCTTTTTCAAGTAGTCAAGTACAAAGTGGTATTTTCCTATGAATTTGCATTCTTATTATACAAGAATTAAATTATGCCCATGGCAATCTCTGAACTTTGATACACACTGAATGAAATTACACTTCGCAATCCGAAGTCAGACATCTGTACTCTGGGAAAATGTCAGGAATGTTCAAAAAATAGCTAGATATATTCAAGTACTGACATTTGGAGCCCAGTTAGGCTACTATATTTTTTGTGGAAAGTTCTGCATTACTTCATGCTGATGACAATTCTTCATTTACAGCAATTTCCAAGGGCGGGGGCAGGGGGGACAACAACAAACAATATGCTTGATTGCATGTTGGAAGTCAAAGTACTATGTGTGTACATAAGCAATGTCCCATCAAACAGATTAATTCATGGCAACTAATGTTTCCTGTTTTACTGTCAAGAAAAGAAGAAAAATAGAGCTCGCCAGGAAAAAGTGAGAAGTGCCAGGAAAAATTGAGAAGTTCCAAGAAGGCAGACTTGTAGGCAGATGTGAAATGCACCTCTCTCAATGAATGGATCACAAATAATACTTCTACATGAACAATAGTACTCCCACATCATCAAATAAATACTAGCAGAAGACCCTGATCACCAAAGTGTCCTATGTGGGTTCCAGACATACCTGGGTAGAGAGGAATTAAGAAGGGAGAAGGAGAAAAAGAGGAAGCAAGACAAAACCTATGCCTCATGTGGGAGATGGAGAAACATGGTAGAGATTTTCAGAATGAGGCAAGCTCCTTCACTAAAGGGTAAATCAGTTTGGACTGAAAGGAAACAAGGTAACATAGCTGATGAAATACAATTTGGATAGAGTGAGAGTCACATAGACAACGAGTGTCGTGGCCCTATATGGCCCAAACTGCAATACAGCTCAGCCAGTGTGCACGGGGTCTGGAAGCTGGAACATGGAATTTAGAGGGATCCTGGGAGTGGACTGCTGTTGACTATGTGGAAATGGCCTGATGGAGAAGGTACGAGTAGTTGTGTAGCAGGGAATGTCTTTTGGGAAATTCCAAACTGTCAAAAAGGAGGTATTGTGTCACACACAGGAGGTAGAGATAACTTGATAGACCCTCACCTTCCCACCTGTTAACACCTACTACAAGGCAACAGAGAACGTTCAACTGAAGTACCGCTCATGCTCCTGCAAACACAGGTTAAAAAAGGATCCCATTAAGGCCAAATCTCTTCTGCCTGTGGCTGCTGGCTCCTATTCATAATTGGCAGCAGCAGGGTTCCAGCATGAAAATTACACCTGAGACACAGGGACAGAGCCATTATGGAAAAGGATTGGGACTCTTCCAAGCAGTTGAGCATGCGGCAGATTAAATACACAGGATTAATGACGCACACCCTGTGTCTATTGAAGACATCAAAAGATGAGAAGAGGTCAAATGAAAAAAAAAAAAAATCCCAGGTTCAAGCAGCTGTAAGAACACACAGGAATTATAGCAGGATTGAGTCTGAGGTATTCTTAGAGAGACCCAAAGTCCAGTTCTTTCCATCTTTAGAGAACTTCACAAAGAGATGTACTTGTCTTCTGGCTCATGTTGAGGACTAAGACACTGACAGATGAGACACTAGGAAATATGTGTTATTATTTTGATGCATTGAATTGTTGTGTTGTTTGTGCACTATTTTTTCTCCGTTGTAGGCTTCTTTGTTACTACACATTGATTTGGTCTTTGAAGATTATTCCAACCATATTTTTATTTTTACATAGCTATTTCTACTTTTACTTTGTTTTCCTATTTTCTGTGCCTTTTGTTGCTGTTGTATCGCTTCATTTTTTAACACAGGTATGCGTTTCTATATTAATTGTGTTTTTTCTGTTATTCTGTGGGGTCTGTTCTGGTCTTCCTGTCAGATTTGCTTTCTTTATTCTTCAGTTGGCACTCTGCTCTGGTGTTGATTTTTGCCTTGAGATTTACTGGAGTGGTTCTCTTCATGAATTTGTTGTCCTTTCTGTAGTGTTTATTACTTGTGGTGCCTTTTGTTTATTTATTTATTTATTTGCCATTTATCTGTTGCTTTTTAAATCTCCCCAATTATTGCTATCGTATTGTAGTACTCTGGGCATAAGTTGGGCCTGATCTTTTCAGGTGTCAGCACCTGAGAGGTAACAGGCAGGAAGGCCAGGGGTTTCCAAACGGAGGAAATAGCCTGCAAGTGTCAGACATTTTTATGTCTCTTAAGTGGCAGGAGGAAACAAACTAATGATATATATATTTTTTTTTCCATCTCTATACAAATTTAAAAGGAGGTTTCTCTTAAAATATTGTGCTGCCATAATGACACCTGGTTTCATCTGAAGTTAATTATTCTCAAACCTAGAGATAACCAATGAATTTTTCTTATGGAAATGTTTGTCTTAAACTATGTTAATGTACTATGTTTTTACCCCAAACTCTGCCCTCAAGTCAGTTCCACCTAATGTCTCAGAACCTACTTTACAAACCAATATGTTATACTCAGATATTATTTCCCTAATCTATGTAAAGGAATCTATTTGTCTGGTAATCTGTCCTTCTTCAAGATTCAAGTTAATCATTTTATGACCTGGGATGCCAAAATTATCCCCAAAATCATCTTATAGGTGAGGTGGCCTGGTACCACTCTGAGTTTTAAAACATTCTTTTCTTTCCTTAACAGACTGCTAGCGACTATAAAACATCCAGCTGAAAACTAGCAGGGGGGTACTCTTTCGGCTCCCTTCTGATGTCTATGTGAGAAGTTTTCTCTATCTCCTTTATACTTTAATAAGAATTTACTATACAAAGCTCTGAGTGATCCAGCCTTGTCTCTGGCCCTGGGTTGAATTCCTCTCCTCCAGAGGCCAAGAATCCCGTGTCTTTTCCACTACAAACTTTCACCAGGATCATGGGACACCAGAGAATTCCTGTCATCAGTGAATGTTAAATGGTGACAGTCTCCTTGAAAGCCTGTTTCTTAATCTCAGATGCACTGCACCCGACTGCCTGCACAACCCATGGTTTATGTCTTACACCACAGAACAAGTAAGACAGAAAAGCACAATCAATCATCAGCAGATAGACTGCCTAATGTCAGACTAATCCCATATACACTTACAAATGACACGAACAGATATGGTCCCACCATTAGAGAGAGAAGACTCCGCTGCAGACTCAAGAACCTTGTTGTCAGTCTCTCCAACTCCAAAGCACACACTAGCCACTCATTCAACTTTAGCAAATTGGAGTGGAGACGTGGAGCAATGACTATAATGGAGCAGTTTGTGAAGAAATAATCATTAACACAGTAAGTAGGGAAATGTGAAGACAGAGAAGTATGTTGTGGGCAAAGGAATGTGATAAAAACTCAAAACATAATGAAAGAAAAATGGGAAGGCTCCCTGAAAATGACTTAGATGTTGTGGTAATAAAGGTAATAAAACATTCTAGAAATGTAATGGAGAAAAGAGGAGAAACATTTCTGAAGGGCCTAGAGAAATGAATAAGTAACAGTTAACAACACAAAGAGGACTTTGGTCTCCTATAAGCTAAAACACACTGTTGTACTGCAGAAGCCAACACAACATTGCAGAGAAATTATCCTCCAACTTAGAAATGCAGTTTAAAATGAAACACAACTGTTCAAAGGCACAAGACACCTGACAAAGTTAACTGATACTTATAGGACATTTCACTGAAATACAGCAGAATATACATTTTTCTAAAGTGAAAATAAAATATCTTCAGGATATATGACAAAGTGGATCTCAAATCAAGCCTTGATAAATTTAAGATAATGGTAATTGATATATATATATATATATATATATATATATATATATATATATATAACCACTATGCTATGATTTACATACCAGATTTTTTTGAGTGAGGACTGTGAAACATACAAATCCATGTAGATTAATAAATACACATCTACATGGCCAAGAGATCACTCATGAAATCTGAAAGAAAATGAAGGAAAAATCTTAGAAGCAAACAATGTTAAAAACATGATTATCTGAAAGATATAGAGCACGCTAAAGCAGTAAAAGAGTGAAATTGACACATCTCAAGTAATCAACAACATAACCTTAAATCTAAAGCATTTAGAGAAGGAAGAAAAAGCAGACAAATTTTCCCAAAGTGAATAGAAGAGGAAAAAATGATAAAAATAGGAGCAGAAATGTAAAAAAGGAAATGATGAAAAAAAAAAAAAAGCCAAAATCAATATCACTGAAAGGGGTCTCTTGGAGAGGAGAAACAAAATAGATAAATCATGGTTACAAACAAATCAATCAAGTTTGACATAACAAACGATGACATTATAACTGATACCATAGAAATAACAAAGAATCCTAAGAGCATAACTTTTCTTCCAAGGAGTAAGCGTCTTTTAATTTCAGTGCTGCAATCACCATCTGCAATGGTTTTGGAGCTGAAAGAAAGTCTGAAACTGTTTCCATTGTTTCCCCATCTATTTCCTATGAAGTGATTGGACCAGATGCCTTGGCCTTCATTTTCAGAATGTTGAGCTTTAAGCCAACTGTTTCTCTCTCCTTTTTCACTTTCATCAAGAGGCTTTTTAGTTCTTCTTCACTTTCTGCCATAAAGGTGATGTCATCTGCATATCTGAGGTTGTTGATATTTCTCTCGGTAATCTGAATTCCAGCTTGTGCTTCTTCCATCCCAATGTTTCTCATGATTGATGTCCTCCTTTTAATATTTGAAATCAGTCTTTTTTTTCATGTCCATTTCTAACTGTTGCTTCCTGACCTGCATATAGGTTCTCCAGAGGCAGGTCAGATGGTCTGGTATTCCTGTCTCTTTCAAAATCTTTCAGTTTATTGTGATCCACACATTCAAAGGCTTTGGCATAGTCAATAAAGCAGGAATAGGTGTTTTTCTGGAACTCCCTTGCTTTTTTGATGATCCATCAGATGTTGGCAATGTGATCTCTGGTTCCTGTGTCTTTTATAAAACCAGCTTGAACATCTGGAAGTTCACAGTTCACATACTGCTGAAGCCGTTTCCAGTTCTATGGCCACTGCTGAATTTTCCAAATTTACTGGCATATTGAGTGCTGCACTTTCACAGTGTCATCTTTCAACATTTGAGATAGTTCAACTGGAATTCTATCACCTCCACTAGCTTTGTTCATAGTGATGTTTTCTAAGGCCCACTTGACTTCACATTCCAGGATGTTTGGCTCTCAGTGAGTGATCACACCATCGTGATTATAGGGATGTTGAAACTCTTTTTTGTACAATTCTCCAGTGTATTCTTCCCACCTCTTCATAATATCTTCTGCTTCTTTTTGATCCATAGCATTTCTGCCCTTTATCAAACCCATCTTTCCATGAAATATTCCCTTTGTATCTCTAATTTTCTTGAAGAGAACTCTAGTCTTTCCCATTCTGTGTTTTTTTTTTTTTTTCTATTTCTTTGAATTGATCCCTGAGGAAGGCTTCCTTATCTCCATTTGCTATTCTTTTGGATCTCTGCATTCAGATACATATATCTTTTCTTTTCTTCTTTGCTCTTTGCTTCTCTTTTTTTTCACAGCTATTTGTAAGACATTTTGTTTGTTTGCATTTTATTTCTACGGGGATTGTCTTAGTCCCTGTCTCCTGTACGGTGTCACAAACCTCCACCCATTGTTCATCAGGCACTTTGTCTTTCAGATCTAGCTCCTTAAATCTATCATATATAGTCCCTTAAATCTATATTTCACTGTATAATGATAAGGGATTTGACTTAGGTCATATCTGAATAGTCTAGTGTTTTTCCCTACTTTCTTCAACTTAAGTCTGAATATGGCAAAAAAAAAAAAAAAAAAAAAAAAGAGTTCATGATCTGAGCCACAGTCAGATCCCAGGCTTGTTTTTGCTGACTGTATAGAGTTTCTCCATCTTTGGCTGCAAAGAAAGAATTCATCTGATATTGGTCTTGACCACCTAGTGATGAACATGTGTCTAGTCTTCTCTTGTGTTGTTGGAAGAGGGTGTTAGATATAACAGTGCATTCTCTTGCAAAACTCTATTAGCCTTTGCCCTGCTTCATTCAGTACTCCAAGGCCAAATTTGCCTGTTACTCCAAGAGTTTCTTGACTTCCTACTTTTACATTCCAGTCCCCTATAATGAAAAGGATATCTTTTTTGGATATTAGTTTTAAAAGGTCTCATAGGTCTTCATAGAACCATTCAACTTCAGCTTCTTCAGCATTTCTGGTTGGGGCAAAGGCTTGGATTACCGTAATATTGAATGGTTTGCCTTGGAAATTGTGTCGAACAGAGATCATTCTTTCATTTTGAGATTTCATCCAAGTACTGCATTTAAGACTCTTTGTTAACCATGATGGCTACTCCATCTCTTCTAAGTGATTCCTGCCCACAATAGTAGATATAATGGTCACCTGAGTTAAATGCACCCTTTCTAGTCCATTTCAGTTCGTTGAAACCTTGAATATCGACTTTCACTTTTACCAACTCCTGTTTGACCTCTTCCAATTTGGCTTGATTCATGGACCTGACATTACAGATTCCAATGTATTATTGCTCTTTATAGCATTAAACCTTGTCTCTATCACTAGTCACATCCACAACTGGGTATTGCTTTGCTTTGTCTTAATCCTTTTCTTTCTTTCTTCTTCTTCTTCTTTTTTTTTTTTTTTTCCTGGAGTTATTTCTCCACTGATCTCCAGTAGCATATTGGGCACCAACCGATCTGGGAAAGTTCCTCTTTAATTATCCTATCATTTTGCTTTTTCATGCTGTTCATAGGGTTCTCAAGGCAAGAATACTGAGGTGGTTTGACATTCCATTCTCCATGGACCACATTCTGTCAGACCGCTCCACCATGACCCAGGCTCAGGCAGCTGTAAGAATGCATTATAGAAGTTTTGAGTCTGAGGTGTCCTTTGAGATATCCAGAATCCAGTTCTCTCCATCTTTGGAGAACTTCCCAAAGAGGTGTAGTTGTCCTCTGGCTCATGTTGAGGAAGGACACTGACAGTTGAGACACTAGGAAATATGTGATATTCTTGTGATGCATTGATTTGCTGTGTTGGTTGTGCACTATTTTTCTCAATTGTAGGCTTCTTTGTTACTACACATTGATTTACCTTTGCAGATAATTCCAAACAAATTTTTATTTTTGTATAGGCATTTCTACTTTTACTTTGGTTTCCTCTTTTCTGTGCCTTTTGTTGCTGTTGCATCACTTCATTTTTTAGCACAGGTATGCATTTCTATGTTAACTGTGGTTTTAGGTTATTCTGTGGGGGCTTTTCTGATCTTGTCAGATTTCTTTCTTTATTCTTCAGTTGGCACTCTGCTCTGGTGTTGTTTTTTGCCTTGAGATTTACTTGATTGGTTCTCTTTATGAATCTGTTGTCTTCTCTGTAGTGTTTGTTGCTTGTGGTCCTTTTTGTTTATTATGTATTTATTTGCCATTTATCTATGTTACTTTTTTAATCTCCTGAATCTATTACTATGGTATTGTAGTTCTCTGGGCATAAGTTGGGCGTGATGTTTCCGGGTGTCAGCACCTTAGAGGGTAACAGCCAGGAAGGCCAGGGGTCTCCAAATGGAGGAAATAGCCTGCAAGTGTCAGACATTTTTATATCTCTTAAGTGGCAGGAGGAAACAAACTAGCAACATTATTTATTTTTGCTTTTCTATACAAATATAAAAGGAGGTTTCTCTTAAAATACTGTGCTGCTGTAATGACACCTGGTTTCATCTGAAGTTAACTATGTTCAAACATTCATATAACCAATGCATTTTTCTTATGGAAATGTTTGTCTTAAACTATGCTAATGTACTATGTTTTTACCCCAAAGTTTGTCCTCAAGTCAGTTCCACCTAATGGCTCAGAACCTATTTGACAAACCAGTATGTTATTCTCAAATAATATTTCCCTAATCTATGTGAACAAAACTATTTGTATTGTAATCTGGCCTTCTACAAGATTCAAGTTAATTATTTTATGGCCTGATCCCAAGATTATCCCAAAATGTATCTTATGGGTGAGGGGGCCTGGTACCACTCTGAGTTTTAAAACATTCCTTTCTTTCATTAACAGACTGCTAGTGACTATAAAACATCCAGCTGAAAGCCAGCTGGGGGGGTACTATTTCTGCCCCCTTCTGATACCTATGCAGGAAGTTTTCTCTATCTCCTTTATACTTTAATTAAACTTTTTATGCAAAGCTCTGTGCAATCCAGCCTTGTCTCTCGTCCCAGATTGAACTCCTCTCCTCCAGAAGCCAAGAATCCCACAACTTTTCATTCCACTACAACCTTTCACACTGAGACCAGGATCATGGGACACCAGAGAATTCCTGTCAATAGTGAATATAAACTGGTGACACTCTCCTTGACGGCCTCTTTCTTAATCTCGGATGCATATCACCCAACTGCCTGCACAACCCATGGCTGATGCCTCATACCAAACAACAAGCAAGACAGAAAAACACATACAATCATCAGCAGATAGACTGCCTAATGTCAGACTGATCCTACAGACACCTACAAATGACCCAAACAGATATGGTCCCACCATTAGAGAGGGAGGACTCAGCTGCAGACTCAACATAGTTGTCAGGTTCTCCAACTCCAAAGCCCACACTAGCCACTCAATAAACTTCATTGACTTGGAGTAGAGATGAGGAGCAATAATTATAATGCAGTAGTTTGTGAAGAAATAGCCATTAACACAGTAATTAGGGAACTGTGAAGACAGAAAAATGTGTTGTGGACAAAGGAAAGTGATAAAAACTCAAAACATAATGAAAGAAAAATGGGCAGGTTCCCTTAAAATGATATTGGTAGTAAAAGTGATAAAACATTCCAAAAAAATGGAATTCAGAAAAGATGAGAAACATTTCTGAAGGGCCTAGAAAAATGAATAAATAACAATAAACAATTAACAACACAAAAAAGACTTTGGTTTCCTATATGCTAATATGCACTCTTGTACAGCAGAAGCCAATACAACGTTGGAAAGAAATTATCCTCCATTTAGAAATGCAGTTTAAAATGAAACACAAGTTTCAAAGGCACAAGAGACCAGACAAAGTTAATTGATACTTATAGGACACTTTACTGAAACACAGCAGAATACACATTTTTTTCTGAAGTGAAAATAAAATATCTTCAGTATATATCACAAAGTGGATCTCAAATCAAGCCTTGGTAAATTTAAGATAGTGGTAACTGTATCAATCATATATATATATATATATAACCACAATGCTATGCTTTACATACTAGATTTTGTGGGCGAGGACTGTGAAAAACACTAATCCATGTAGACTAATAAATACACATCTACATGACCAAGAGATGACTCATGAAGTCTGAAAAAAAATGAAAGAAAAATCTTAGAAGCAAATAATATGAAAAACATGATTATCCAAAAATTATGGAGCATGCTAAAGCATAAAAGAATGAAGTTGACAAATACTACACATCTCAAGTAATCAAAATAACCTTAAATCTAGAGCATTTAAGGAAGGAAGAAAAAGCAGACGAAATTTCCCAAAGTGAATAGAAGGGGAAAAATTACAAAAATCAGAGCAGAAATTAAAGAAAGGAAATGATGAAAATAAATAGCCAACGTCAGTATCACTAAAAGGGGTCTCTTGGAGAGAAAAAGAAAATAGATACATCATGGCCCAGATTTATCAAGAAAAAAAGGACAAACAAATCAATCAAATTTGACATGACAAAGGATGACATTATAACTGATACCCAGAAATAAAAAAAGAATCATTAAGGACTACAGCAAACAACTATAAGACAATAAAATTTAGAATCTGATTCATAAATAAATGCTCAGAAATTCAACCAAGTAGAAACAGAAAACATGAAGAGAGAAATTACAAGCACTAATATTGAAACTGTGATGAAAAGTTTCCCATTAACAAACTTAAAGCCAAATGGCTTCACGTGGAAATTTTATGAACCAGTCAGAGAACTGCTAGCACATGCACTTCTGAAACTCTTCCAAAATTCTAGAGTGGACGGAAAATTCAAAACTCATTCTACAAGGTCACCATCACCCTGATACCAACACCGAGATAACCCAGAAAAAGAAAGCTAGAGACAAATATCACATAGATGAACAGAGGCATATATCCTCAGGAAAATATGAGCAAAATAAAAAGCCACCAATACCATAAAAGAATTGAACACGGTTATTAACTGTGGGGTTTATTCCAGATATGGAAACATTCTTCGGTACCTGCACATCAATGTATAGTGAAGGATTAAAACCATATAATCACCTCAGTAGTTGGGGATTTTATATATATAATTCAACAAGTGTTTGTGATAGAAACTCTTCAAAACCTGAACATAGCAAAAACTACCTCAACTTATCAAAGGCACACAGCTCAAAACTACACCAGCATATCACCTCATACCATTCCAAATGGCCATCATTAAAAACAAAACAAAACAAAAAATCTACAACAGGGGACTGCCCTGTTGGTCCAGTCGCTAAGACACTATGTTCCCTAAGCAGGGGTCCTGGGTTTGATTGCTGGTCATGGAATTAGATTCCACACACAGCGATTGAGGTTTGTGGCAACCAAATAAAAAGTAAATATATATATGTGCATGTTAACGCATTTAAATGGAATCCAGAAAACAGGTGTTGAATAACCCATTTGGAACGTAGGAAGAGAGGCAATCATAAAAAACAGACTTGTGGACACAGTGCAGCAGGGACATATGTAACATACCAACTATATAGTAGATAGCTATTGCTATGGAGTGCTCTAGTGGAGTTGGTTTTGGAGCAGGACAGGAGACGCAAGAGGGAGATGGGAGGACTACTCAAAAGGGAGGCTCAGCTATATTAACTAATAACTGATTAATTTTTCTGGGCAGCAGACACTAATACAACATTGTAAAGAAAGAAAATCGGTCTTTGGCTAACTTGTGCTAGTGACGAGTAAAACATCACAGTGCATGTCAATTAAAATGTGTACCCAGGATGGTTTTACTATGTATAGACAAATCAAAAGCAAAAATAAATAAATAAATGCAGAGCTATGTTAGCCAGAATAAGTTCTGACGCTACACTTGTGTCCCTTCACTTCACTAATTTGTAATTATTTCTAAAAGAATGATTTTCTAAAAGTAAAGTAAACATATATGGTTATATGTTTTCATAAACTGATGTCACCAATTTTTGAGACCATGAATCCCCTCAAGTAATAGTAAGCAATAACTGGTCTTTAACTTTCAGAACTATGCTAAGTAAGAATTAGTAAACATTAATACCTAGTTAACACTGAGGTACTGTACAAGAATCCCTTATATTGCAATTCTAGAATGTATGCTACTGACTGGGAAAAATGCATAGTTCAAAATTGGGGAATTATGTTTCCTTCATCAGGCTTTTCATTCTAAGAAGGATTTAATCATGAGAAGCAACTTCTCAAGTATTGTAAAAAATTTGCTCTGAAGAAGAATAGAGGATCCAGGTTTTACAGAAGTTTTGGAACAACGATAAGGTAAGGAGAATGCCATAATATTATGGTTAATGAAAGAAAACCTGGACACCTCAAGTGAATGGATACAGATATATTCTACCTATGGGCAGATGCAAGAATCTGGGCTCCTTGAAATAATTCCTTTGATAAGCACCTTAACTAGGGCTACTTTCTATTCTTTCTGTCTCAAGTCAGTTCTTCAGGCAACATAGGTGGCAGGTGCAGTAACTAAGGACTTGATTGTGGGCAACTTGATTTCATCAAGAGTTCCCCCAGGTTTCACATTTATGGATGGATGCAGTGGCTTATGACTTGATGACTGCAGCATCCTTTGCTTAATGTTAAAGCTGGCAAATTTCTTGCTTCATAGTGTGCTCTATTCTCTACAACCTCAGAAAACTTACTATCTCTAGAAAGATTCTTACACTCTCAAAGAAGTTGACTGTGGGCTTCTACCTCACAGGACATCAGTTCAGTTCTGTTCATTTCAGTCACTCAGTCGTGTCTAACTCTTTGCAACCCCATGAATCACAGCACGCCAGGCCTCTCTGTCCATCACCAACTCCAGGAATTCACTCTGACTCACATCCATCGAGTCAGTGATGCCATTCAGCCATCTCATCTTCTGTCGTCCCCTTCTCCTCCTGCCCCAATCTCTCCCAGCGTCAGATTCAGAGGACCTAAAGCAATGTGAAAATACCTAATATAGGTTTAGTACAAATCCCAAAGAGACAAGAGACTGAAAGCAAACTGTAAATCTGAAGAACAAGACTGAAACAATTCAAGATTAGGAACGGTAAAATATATGTATATATGTATATTTACAATTATATATGTATATCATATATATATATTTGTATAGGCATATATACATATACTGTGTATATTCCTATCTCTCAGTTCAGTTCAGTTCTGCTCAGTTGCTTACTTGTGTCTGACTCTTTGGGACCCCATGAATTTCAGCAAGCCAGGCCTCCCTGTCCATCACCATCTCTAAGAGTTCACTCAAACTCACTTCCATTGAGTCAGTGGTGGCATCCAGCCATATCATCGTTTGGCTTCCCCTTTTCCTGCTACCCCCAATCCCTCCCAGCATCAGAGTCTTTTCAAATGAGTCAACTCTTCACATGAGGTGGCCAAAGTACTGGAGATTCAGCTTTAACATCATTCCTTCCAAAGATCACCCAGGGCTGATCTCTTTAGAATAGACTGGTTGGATCTCCTTGCAGTCCAAGGGAATCTCAAGAGTCTTCTCCAGTACCAGAGTCCAAAAGCATCAATTCTTTGGTGCTCAGTATCTCTACTCATATATATGTATATGTATATATATACACAGATATATATATTTCCAATTATACCTGAACTTTCTCTGGAATATTCTCAAAAACATGCTTTACATTAAGGCATAACACAAGTCTTAGTATTTTAAATCATACCAAGTATGTTCTCTGAAAACCAAGATGTGAAGCTAAAATTTAAAAATGGGACATGTGTTTGCAAATTTGTCAATGTGTGAAAAATTCAACAAAACATTCATAAAGAACCCATATTTCAAAGGGTAAGTCACAAAGGAAATTATATCATTCTCTGAGGTGAATGTAAGTGAAAGCACTTTTAGCAAATCATCAGATCCTGCAAAAGTAAATACCTACAGTTATAACCTCCTGCAAAATATACACTGCTACCTCTAGACAGCAGAATTTTGTATCTAAACTTTTGACATATACATATGCATGTACATGTGTAGCTGTATATAAACTAATGGTTGCCCAGATAGTAATAGTACTAAGGAACCTGCCTTCTAACACAGAGGTCATAATACATGCAGGATCAATCCATGGGTTGGGAAAATCTCCTGGAACTAAGGATGATGACCCATTCTTATTTTTTCACCTTGAGAATCTCATGGATTGAGAATACACGATGGTGACAGCCTTTGTGATAGAGTGTCAGACAGACGTGTAGTGACTTAAAACATGAAATATCACTTGAATGGGTTCTAATATATATAGTACACTTATTCCTGTAATATATTACCAATGATATGCTCAGCAAAAAAAAAAAATTCACTTACTCATTTCACTTCATTCACAGGGTCATGTCGGACTCTTTCTGGTCCTATGAATCGCATCACGCCAGGCCTCCCTGTCCATCACCAACTCCCTGAGTTCCCTCAAATATATGTTCTTTGAGACGATGATGCCATCAAGCCATCTCATCCTCTGTCGTTCCCTTCTCCTCCCGATCCAAATTCCTCCAATCATCAGAGATTTTTAGGAATCAACTCTTCACATAAGGTGGCCATAGTACTGGAGTTTCAGCTTTAGCATCAGTGCTTCCAAAGAACACCTAGGACTGATCTTCTTAAGGATGGGCTGGTGGGATCTCCCTTCAGTCCAAGGGACTCTCAAGAGTCTTTTCCAACACGACAGTTCAAAAGCATCACTTCTTTGGTGCTCAGGTTTCTTCACAATCCAACTCTCACATTCATACATGACCACTGGAAAAAACAGAGCCTTGACTAGACAGACTTTGTTGGCAATGTATTGTTGCTGATTTTTATATGCTATCTACATTAGTCATAACTTTCCTTACAAGGTGTAAGCATCTTTTTAAATTTCAGCACTGTAATCACTATCTGGAGTCGTTTTGGAGCCACAAACTTATAAAGTCTGACACTGTTTCCAATGTTTCCCCATCTCTTTCGCATAAAGTGATGGGACAAGATGCCATGGTCTTCATTTTCAGAATGTTGAGTTGAAGCCAACTTTTTCACTCTCCTCTTTCAAGTTCATCAAGAGGCTTTTTAGTTCTGCTTCACTTTCTGCAATAAGGTTGGTGTCATCTGAATATCTGAGGTTATTGATATTTCTCCCAGTAATCTGAATTGATCTTGTACTTCCTGCAGCCTAGTGCTTCTTATGATGTACTCTACTCTGCATACAAGTTAAACAAGCAGGGTGACTATATACAGCCTTGACGCACTGATTTTCCTATTTGGAACCAGTCTGTTGTTCCATGTCCAGTTCTAACTGTTGCTTCCTGACCTGCATATAGGTTTCTCCAGAGGCAGGTCAGGTGGTCTGGTATTTCTGTCGCTTTCAGAATCTTCCACAGTTTAATTTGATCCACACAGTCAAAGAGTTTGGCATAGTCAATAAAGCAAGAATAGGTGTTTTTTATGGAACTCTCTTGCTTTTTCCATGATCCATCAGATGTTGGCAATGTGATCTCTGGTTCCTCTGCCTTTTTTAGAACCAGCTTGAACATCTGGAAGTTCACGGTTCATGTATTGCTGAAACGTGGCTTGGAGAATTTTGAACATTACTAACGTCTGCTCCAGCTGCTAAGTCACTTCATAAGTGCAATTGTGTGTTAGTTTGAGTATTCATTGCCATTGCCTTTCTTTCAGATTGGAATGAAAACTGACCTTTTCCAATCCTGTGGTCACTGCTGAGTTTGCCAGGTTTGCTGGCATATTGATTGCAGCACTTTCACAGCATCATCTTTCAGCATTTCAGATAGTTCAACTGGAATTCTATCACCTCCACTAGCTTCGTTTTTAGTGATGCTTTCTAAAGCCCACTTGATTTCACATTCCATGATGTTTGGCTCTCAGTGAGTGATTGCACCATCATGATTATCTGCATCTTGAAACTCTTTTTTTTGTACACTTCTGTGTATTCTTGCCACCTCTTCATAATATCTCCTGCTTCTGTTTCATCCGTACAATTTCTGTCCTTTATTGAACCCATCTTTGCCTGAAATATTTCCTTTCTATCTCTAATTTTCTTGAAGAGAACTCTAGTCTTTCTCATTCTGTTGTTTTCTATTTCTTTGAATTGACCCCTGAGGAAGGATTTCTTATCTCTGTTTGCTATTAATTTGGATCTCTGCATTCAGATACGTATATCTTTTCCTTTCTTCTTTGCTTTATCCTTCTTTTTTTCCCACAGCTATTCATAAGGCCTCCACAGACAGCCATTTTGCTTTTTTGCATTTCATTTCTAGGGGGATGGTCTTAGTCCCTGTCTCCTGTACAATGTCATGAACCTCCATCCATTGTTCATCAGGCAATTTGTCTATCAGACCTAGTCCCTTAAATCTATCTACACCCGTGGTGGATTCATGTCAATGTATGGCAAAACCAATACAGAACTGTAAAGTAAAATAATAAATAAATAAATGATCTATCAGATGTAGTCCCTTAAGTCTATATTTCACTGTATAATGATAAGGCATTTGACTTACGTCATACCTGATTGATCTAGTGGTTTTCCCTACTTTCTTCAATTTAAGTCTGAATTTGGTGGGGAAAAAAAAAAAAAAAGTTCATGATCTGAGCCACAGTCAGCTCCCAGCAAGGGCACTGACCACAATTGGCTATGTGTTTTTTGCTCTTCACAGTCCAAAATCTCAGGTGGCTGGTTGGAGGTCAAGGCACAGTCCCAGGTGGACCATGCCTCTTATGCAACTCTCTGGTCTCAACCACACTGTTTGTAGACTGTGCCAGAGCGCACAGTCTCAGGTGTGCCATGTGTCTGCTCATAGTAGCTGACCCCAGGCTGTCATGATCTTGGCCTATGTGAACTGTCCATGAACCCAGGAATTCATCATTAGAAACTTCCAACCAGCTTAGACTTGGTAGGGGATGTCTCTGGGACCAAGATACCAGTAACTTATTTCCTTCTGCCTCTGGCAGTCATACACATTCATCTCTACCTCCGCGTTGGAAAGGGTCTTAAATGGAAGCTGGCTTGGTCTCCTTTGATATTTTCTAGTGCACAGTCTTCTGTTCTGTGAGTGTTCCATGATTCACTATGTGGCCTTAGAACCTTCTTGTAGCAAAGGTCCTTTATAAAATGGCACTCTCTAGAGTTCTCATGGTTTATGTTTCTCTGTCACCTTAGCTCCATCAGATTGCCCTCAGGGCAGTAAATCCTGGTTCTAAACATAGTGTGTTTGATACATCACAGGTCTCCATCCCAGGCCTCATGTATGACAGTGGACAGAAACATCTGAGACACTTCTCGGCTAGTAATTGCATGTATTGGCATAATCTGTGTTTTTGTTATTTTTCCCCCTCATTCTGTCTTTTCCACCCACTGGAAAAGAGTCTTCTCTATCTGGCGTTAATTTTCCTCCTTTATGATTCCCTCTACAAGGGGGGTCTCAATCCATAAAATGTTTTCTTCCCTTATGTCTCTTATTTTGTCTTACCTCCTTTTTAAGAGATAGGTTTTTCTTTCTCAGTTTCTGGGCCCATCAATATCATTCCAGTTGATTTCTAGAAGCTGTTCCATGTGCAGTCGATCCTTTGATGGAGTTATGTGGGAGAAAGTGTACTGTGTCTTCTTTTCTCTATCATGAGACCCCACCACTATCCTGGGAGATCCATTTTACTAACTGAAATCTTGTTGTTGTTGTTCAGTCCAAAGCCATATCTGAGTCTCTGTGACCCCTTGGACTGCAGCACACAAGGCCTGTCTTTCCCTCTCCATCACCCAGGGTTTGCTGAAATCATATCCATTGAATGGGTGAAGCTATACAACCTTCTCCTTCTTTCTCACCCATGCCTCCTCCTGATCTCATTGTTTCCTAAGAATCAGGGTCTTTTCTAGTGAGTCAGTTATTTGCTCAGGTGGTCAAAGCTTTGAGGACTCATCTTCAGCATCAGTGATTCTTATCCTTCTTCAGAGTTGATTTCCTTTATGTTTGACTGGCTTGATCTCCTTGCAATCCAGTGGACACTCACAAGCCATCCCTAGCACAGCAGTTTGGTGTTCTCACATCTGTACATGTCTACTGAAAAGACCATAGGTGTGACTCAAAGTGCCTCCATTGCTCAAGTCATGTCTTCACTTTTTAACATGCTCTCTAAATTTGTGAGAGCTTTTCATCCAGGAAGCAATTGTCTTCTAATTTTATAGCTGTCATCACCATTTGCAGTGGATTTTGAGCCAAGAGAGATAATCTGTTACTGCTTCTGTCTTTTCCACTACCATTTCCCATAAAACTGTGGGACCAGATGTCATGGACTTACTTTGTGTCATACTGAGAAGGAAATGACAAACCACTCCAGTATTCTTGCCTGGAGAATCCCAGAGACTGGTGAGCCTTGTGGCCTGCCATCTCTGGGGTCACACAGAGTTGGACACAACTGAAGTGACTTAGCAGCAGCAGCAGCAGAGAAATCAAATGTACTTACTGTTTACCCTATGTCTTCCTGTGAACACTGAGAGTTATTGTATTCTTGTACCTTTGTTTTCCCTCACTGTTTTGGATCAGAAATTATTTTCTGAGAATATTCTAAGATGATAGTCACTCATTATATATTATACTACTGGTTTTAAGTTTCCTGCTGGGGCAGTTGTGCCATACTTCTGTGACAACTGGGTAAAATATTGCAAAATATACACCCTATAATATATTTTTCCATTAATATAATATATTGAGGCTGTTCATGTTATCTAGTTAGATTTTCTCTAATGTGCTTACTACAAAAATACAAAGGAGGACAAGGTACAAGACAAATGATATGGACGGAGACAGGAACCTGAAGCCCTGTAGCATGAAGCTAGAGAAATTTTGCTTATTAATGATTTCTATTGAAATATTTGGTACCAGAAGTTGAAGGTGATGAAAGAAAACTTTACATAACGAATTTTGGAGAAGTGATTTTTAGCTACAAATCATATAATTTCAATGTTCAGCTAGTCAGAAGAGCCTGTCTATGATCTATGCACAGTGCATTGGGCATCTATTCTACCCATTAAGTAGGTAGATGTTATCCCAAATCCAGCTGTTGACCATTGTGCATGTGGTTCCAACATGTTCTTATTTTACTATAGACTTGAATGTTTAAAATGGTATCCAAAGTGGGGAGAGCAACAGTTTTATTCAACAATATCGCTAAGTAAATGAGAGATGCGATTTTATGGCCTCAATGTGTCCTCCTATGTATGAACCCCATCTCTTATTACAGAAAAAATAGTGGAAGATGAGCTAGATTAAAGGAGAGCCTGTCAGCAGCAGGATCTTAAGTATTCAGCCAGTAATTTCATTAAGCAATGTTGGGCTTCCCAAATAGTTCATTTAAGGTCTTGGGAGCAAGCAAAGTGTTTGGCCACCTAAGTAAAGTTGCCTAAATTTTTATTTTGGCATATCCACAAATATACACGTTTGTATGTGTGTGCATATAAAACAAGTACAATGGCATTTAATTCCTGTTAGGTATAACAGCATGGGAAAATTAAAACCCAAAGGTAGTATGCTTCAAAAGTTATGACACGCTTGGGGCTGGCGTGGGGGGATGACCCAGAGAGATGTTGTGGGGAGGGGGGTGGGAGGGGGGTTCATGTTTGGGAACGCATGTACACCTGTGGTGGATTCATGTCAATCTATGCCAAAACCAATACAGAATTGTAAAGTAAAAATTAAAAACAGATAAATAAATAAATCAAAAGTCTACCCAGTTATTCAATATTTGTGAGTGGAAATATTCCAAAATATGTTTTATTGGCTGCATGTAAATTATGAGGACACTTTATATCACTTCCCTCTCTCCTTTTTATAAATATCTACCAATTTTCAAAATTTACCCAGGTTTAATGAAAAAAAAATAGACAGATATATAAATATATATATACATATTTATATGCATAGATATTTATGTATATAGATATACAAATATCTATATAAAACAGTCAGATATGTTTCCATAAAAGAAAATATTGATACCAACCTTAGCTCTCAGAATTATTTCCAACTCCATGCTCTATCTCAACAGGAAATAGCCAAAATTGTTGCTGATTCAAACACTTCAAGAGCTGGAAGCCTGTAGACCTCCCCATGTTCCAAGAGTAATTTTGATCAGAGGAGCTAGGAAAAAAAAAAAAAAAAAAACAGAATCAAGTGATAGAGAATAGTAATGATTTATCCTTTAAAGTCAAAGTTATTTAGTTCCTCCTCAAGGGCCATCGATAACATTCTGAGCAATATTCTGTGAACAGTTTTAGAGATGCTAAAGACCACCCAGGCTGAAATGCATGCATATACACCACAGAGTAGTTGGAACCAGGTGGTCGATGATGTGGACCCAATATCCTTAGTAACAGGCCATTAGTAGAATGCCCCAAAACCGTGGTGTGTGATCAGTCATTAAAATCCTTCCCCTGATAGTATTTGGAGATTTGAGTCTTTGAAGCACCAAAGACTGCTAGGACACCTTGTCTGGTCCTATAATAAACACAGGCCTTCACTGAAACCCACAGTAAATTTATTGATTTTACCGCACAGCAGCAAGTAGACCCAAGTTTGCTTGGGTAACAGTAATAGATATTAAGAATGTGTGTATAGAAGGGTGATAAATACATTTAATTTCAGATATCAAGTAGATTTATTGATGTGATATTTCCATGTAAAAATTCTTTATGAATGAGATTTTGCATGCTTCATGGTTTTTGTTACTATTTCTGTAAGCAGTGTGTATTTTAAGTTGATGCTGAAGTAAACCCTGGTTGAACACTTCCCTTCAGTTCCTAGGAGACCAGTGACTTTGTGATGTCACAGTTACCCTTCAATTGCTAGGAGAGAGTGACTTAGTGATGTCACAGCTTTTTGACTTTGAGAACCACTGTGATGGTCTAGAGAGTATCTCTGTAGGCCAGCCAAGCAGCATTTGAAGTTGCAGTGTGTAAATCAGACAAATGAGAAAACTATCTGAAGAAAGATTTCTCTGAGATGGCACATATTTCTTCAGAAATTCAAGGTGGGCCTCCTAAGGATGAATCAACTGGTTCAGAAACCTCCATTAGATCTTCTTTGTATGATTATACACTTACTGGGGACTCGGTTTTGAGATCTATGATTGAAAAATATACTTTTCAGGCTTTGTCTGAGGATCTTGTGATCAAAAGGCCATGCTACACATATTCTTTCTCTGAAACAGATGAGCTGAATGATTTTCTTTCATTCACATTTCCCCCAAAACATTGGGATATATTTGCAAATTATCAGCTTGAATCCATTTGGTGGAATGAGAGTGGCATATGGATAGTGATCAATGAAGAACTTCTTAAGAAAGAGGTTTTGGAAAGCAAGGAGCCTTTCAGAATATTTGAAGCCAATAGTATGAAAAGTTTAGTTTGACAGCTTAATCTTATGGGTTTAGCCAAGAATGCAAAGTTTTCAAAGATCTGCTTCACTTCCTGACTTTCTGGAAGAAGACTCTCTTGAGCAAGGTATTCCAAAAATTTCACTTATTGGCAATTATGTAAGATTAAATCATGTGACGTAGAATGCATGTTCAAATATGTAGCTAAAACAGGATGTGAAATTGATATTAAAAACTTTTTGAAAAACTTTTACTTTTTGAAGTTGAGAACAGCTGGAGTTTAAAATATTGGACGTTTAAAAAACTTTCCTAGCAACTTGAAACCAGATGTAAGCTCTGAAGCTACTTAAAGTTGCACTTACTGTATATATACAACATATTTTTAGTAGAGGAGCATAATTGTTTCTAACATATTACCTGTCAAATCTACTAATGGAGGTGTTTTATTTGATGCTATTTAATTAGTGTCACTTAAGGAATACATTTTTTTAGCTTAGCTTTGATTGTCAGTTTTACCTTGGTTTATAAAAAAAAAAAACTAAATAATTTAATCGTTTGCTTTTAGTTACAGACCTACTATAAATCAAAATTCAAAACAAGCCATCCCCAACTTTTAGTAAGAATGCAAAGAAGAGTTGGGATTAACGATGTGTCTCCAATATTTTCATTAGTTCGAGATAACAAGAATTATGTTAAAGGAAGGGAAAACAAAGATGATCATAACTCTGATTTTTTTTTTCCAGAATGAAGAAAGTGTATTTTCAGTCTCCAGAAGTTTACGTGTGCCTCTCATACAAAAGCCTCATACCAGCCAGATATTTGCTAATACAAGCACTGTATCTCCATGTGACTTCCCCATCAGCAATATCAGTTAGACAAACAGACCAGATTGTGGTAGATCAACCTGCTGTCTTAAAAACGTTGAGCATTTTCAATTCGCACTCACATACCAGGTACACTCGAGTTAATAGCCACGTTGAAGACTTTGCTACTACAACTACATTTACTGCTCAAACCCACATTGTATTTCCATTCATTTCATTTCAGTTCAGTTCAGTCTCTCAGTCGTGTCCAACTCTTCGCAACCCCATGAATCGCAGCACGCCAAGCCTCCCTGTCCATCACCAACTCCTGGAGTTCACTCAGAGTCACATCCATCGAGTCAGTGATGCCATCCAGCCATCTCATCCGTGGTTGTCCCCTTCTCCTCATGCTCCCAATCCCTCCCAGCATCAAAGTCTTCTAGAATGAGTCAAGTCTTCACATGAGGTGGCCAAAGTTCTGGTGTTTCAGCTTCAGCATCATTCCTTCCAAATAAATCCCAGGGCAGTCCTTTAGAATGGACTGGTTGGATATCCTTGAAGTCCGAGGGACTGTCAAGAGTCTTCTCCAACACCATAGTTCAAAAGCATCAATTATTCGGCACTTAGCCTTCTTCACAGTCCAACTCTCACATCCATACATTACTACTGGAAAAACCATAGCCTTGATTAGATGAACCTTAGTTGGCAAAGTAATGTCTCTGCTTTTAAATATGCTATCTAGGTTGCTCATAACTTTTCTTCCAAGGAGTGTCTTAATTTCAAGAGCATTTATTCTGGACTGATGGTGGAGCCTTCTAAATTTGCAGTCAGGTATAGTGATATGTTAGCCCATGACAGTACTTTTCCTATCCTGCAAGAGAGAGGCAACTCATGGTCCTCATGGAGTAAGCAAGAAACAAAATCAATGGTTAATCCTAAACATATTTCACTTTGAAATACGCTGAGCAGAGTCCCTGCTTGTTGGACTATCCACACTGTCCTGAAGACTACCTAGAAATATTAGCAATCTCAAATTTCTGGTCATTCCTTCAGATGGCAGGGGCAATATCAGGTCATGTCCCTGCTTTGGTATGGTAACCCCCATAGGACACCACCAAGTGAAGTTCAATGTTCTCTTTCTTGAAGCTATTGGACAGTGAAACCTGTCGAATAATCTGTGTAGATAAGGGAGTGGTCGAAAAAGCACACTCTTTTTCTTTCACTGAAACGTTTCATTAAATGTAAGTGAGAATACTATGCTTTAGAGAGGTGAGCATTCTGGAGCCATTGTAAGAGCTATTGAAATTGGGGTCCTTAGTTATCATTTGAAGCCCAAAGTCCAATGGCCTTGTTTTAGATTTCAGGTGTCTTATTATGAAGTCAAATTTGCATGCTTTGAACAATATCACCTTAAAGGCAATTCCATCTTCCATTCCATTTTCATGTACTGATTAATCTTTCTCAGTCCCTTTTATCTTCTTTTCATATTCTGCTTTGAGTGGCAGGTCCTCAAAAAAAAAAACAAGATTAATTCACTTATTCCTCTGTGATAACTTGAAAAAAGAATGGATAACGACATTTAATATATTATGTTGAAAAGCTACTGCTTTTGTTCCCTCATGAAAGCATATTATTAACCTGTACTTCAATTGAATAACCAAAGGAAGCCTGGTTACATGATCCTTTACCTTGGTGATCAATTCCCAGATGGCTTCAACATATTATTGGTGACTTTAATTCTCAAAAGTATAAAAAAAATAGTTTGATATATTCAGAAACATTGTATATTAATTCAAATTTTCTTTCCTTTATGTATTTACTATATAATTTGTGCCTAAAATTGTAAAATAATGGAAACAGTTTCAAACTTTCATTGTAAAATAATGGAAAGTGGTTCAGTGGAAATGGTGTGAGACTGCCCCCTTTTTTTGGGGGTGGGGGTGAGCTCCAAAATCACTGCAGATGGTGACTGCAGCCATGAAATTTAAAGATGCTTACTCCTTGGAAGGAAAGTTAGGACCAACCTAAATGGTCTACTGAAAAGCAGAGACATTACTTTGCAAACAAAGGTCCATCAAATCAAGACTATGGTGTTTCCAGTGGTCATGTATGGATGTGAGAGTTGGACTGTGAAGAAAGATGAGTGGAGAAAAATTGATGCTTTTGAACTGTGGTGTTGGAGAAGACTCTTGAGAGTCCCTTGGACTGCATGGAGATCCAATCAGTCCATTCTAAAGAGATCAGCCCTAGGAATACTTTGGAAGGAATGATGCTGAAGCTGAAACTCCAGTACTTTGACCATCTCATGCAAAGAGTTGACTCATTGGAAAAGACTACTGAAAGGCTTTGGGGGCAGGAGGAAAAGGGGACGACCGCGGATGAGATGGCTGGATGGCATCACCAAATCAATGGACGTGAGTTTGAGTGAACTCTGGGAGTTGATGATGGACAGAGAAGCCTGGCTTGCTGCGATTCATGGGGTCACAAAGACTCTGACATGACTGACTGAATGAACTGAACTGAACTGAAAATTGTAAAAGTAAAAACAAAACTTTAAGTGAGGTAAATAAAGCAAATTGGGGCAAAAAGTAGAAATATTTATGGTAGAACGTTAGAGGATGAAATTGGATGCTTAAAATATAACAAACAAAAGTGTAACTGCAGGGCCTAATGAGGTCAATGTGACTTCCATATTGTTACCCTGCATTATTTTTGTTTTAGAAAATCACAGAATAGTCTTACATGAAAAACTTTCTAAGATCCCATGGGAGGCAGAACAAAGTTATATATTTTAAAACATTCTGACTTAAAATGCACTAGAGTGAAATCATTCAAATACAAAATAACTTCCTAGCTTAAGCCTAAAAAGAAATAACAGAGTACTCTGTGAAGTTCATAGGTGTCTTTCTGTGAGTCCTTGGGTTTTATTTTCCTTTCACAATTGTGTTTTGAGCATATAAGATTGAGACTGTGCTTGTGTGTGTATGCACATCAGATAAAGAATGTGTTTGTGAGTTTATGTCTAGGTTCTTCTTTGGACTTTTATGTGAGTGATTTCTGCTGAAGAATTGGCTAATTGACAACTGGATGAGTTAAAGAGGTTTAAAGTATTTTGATAATAACCAAGCTACTCCACCTTAACACTGTTACAAAATATGGTACACTCCCAATCACTCAGTAAAAATTAAGTGGGAACTTCAGTTCAGTTCAGTTCAGTTCAATCCCTCAGTCATGTCTGACTCTTTGCGACCCCAGGAATCGCAGCACGACAGGCCTTCCTGTCCGTCAACAACTCCTGGAATTTACAGAGACTCACGTTCATCAAGTCAGTGATGCCATCCAGCCATCTCATCCTCTGTCGTCCCCTTCTCCTCCTGCCCCCAATCCCTCCCAGCATCAGAGATTTTTTCGAATGAGTCAGTTCTTCACATGAGGTGGCCAAAGTCCTGGGGTTTCACCTTTAGCACCATTCCTTCCAAAGAAATCCCAGGGCTGATCTCCTTCAGAATGGACTGGTTGGATCTCCTTGCAGTCCAAGCGACTCTCAAGAGTCTTCTCCAACACCACAGTTCAAAAGCATCAATTCTTTGGCACTCAGCTTTCTTCACAGTCCAACTCTCACATCCATACATGACCACAGGAAAAACCATAGCCCTGACTAGATGGACCTTAGTCGGCAAAGTAATGTCTCTGTGTTTGAATATGCTATCTAGATTAGTCATAAGTTTTCTTCCAAGGAATAAGCGTCTTTTCATTTCATGGCTGCAGTCACCAGCTGCAGTGATCTTGGAGCCCCAAAAAATAAAATCTGACACTGTTTCCACTGTCTCTCCATCTATTTCCCATGAAGTGATGGGACCGGATGCCATGATCTTCGTCTTCTGAATCTCGAGCGTTAAGCCAACTTTTTCACTCTCCACTTTCACTTTCATCAAGAGGCTTTTTAGTTCCGCTTCACTTTCTGCCATAAGGGTGGTGTCATCTTGCATATCTGAGATTATTGATATTTCTCCCGGCAATCCTGATTCCAGCTTGTGTTTCTTCCAGTCCAGCATTTCTCATGATGTACGCTTAGATGTCAATTATGTTTGGCAATAACAAAACACCCACCCGCTAATATGGCAGTACCAGAGAAGGCTAACTAGATGCCTGGAGTTTCAACCAGGCCTTCCTATAATAGGATACTATCTTTCTATGGGAGGCTGAACACTAACTGATAAAAAAAAAAAATCTCTTATGAATCAAAAAACCTAAGGATAGAATCTTTAATTCTGTTCCCATATGGTAGACCTTGTTTTCTCCCTTCCTAAGAGTATCAGACAGACAGTTAAAATAGAAGCAAGTTATAACATGGCCCACATAATTCTTACATAATATCTTAAATTTCCAAGCCCTACCACACTGCTAAGATGATGACAATACAGGACTTCTGGCTTCAACTCTGTGTGGCAATCATCATATGAGAATTTTATGAATTTTTGAGATGCATTGATAGTGTAAATATATAAAGCCAAAAGTCTGGAGATCTGATTCAAAGAGGAAATCTGTGTACTCCATGTCCTCAGTTTTATGGGACTTTCACATGCATTCACACATTTCCACAATCCTCAACCTTTATCTGAAGCCAAAACCTGACATTAAGAGAAGAAGAATGGTCTATTCACACAGATGGCAAGTGGAATCATCAAAATGGATACAGTCTCCTACATACTTCCACACTCAGTAATAGAACCCCTTGTAAGCATTCCTAAGGGCAACAAGGAGGATAAAAACCTCAAAGATGTTTCTCTATGGATTAGAGAGGATGATTGAGAAGCTATCAGTTTGTTTAACTCTCACCTCATCCTTAAGATCACATACCATGCCTGTTAACACATGAGTAGATGGGCAGCTCTAGCAGATGTTTACAAATAATGCCTCTTTCTGCCTAAGGCTAAGGTTGTAGATCCAAGTGACAGGTGGGTTAAGGTTCCGATCTCATGATACCGTATGACACTGCAGGTGTTCTCCTTCTCTAGGAAGCTTAAAAAAGACATTGTGGGAAGCACAATATGAGGGAGGAAAACAAGGAAACTGACAACAGCTGTGTTCTTTTAATTGTCCTGAATCTCGCTTATCATTCCATTTCCAATGACAGACATTACATGCAATCCGAACCATCTCCCAAGCATGCCAGTTCTAATTTTTTGATGTTGTTCAGTCACTCAGACTTGTCAGACCCTTGTGACTTCATGTATAGCAAGAACCCTGGTCTTGCCTGCCCTTAAAATATCCCAGAGTTTTATTCAAAGCCAAGATATTTGTGTCTGTGATGCTTTGCAGCCATCTTGCCCTCTGTTGTTCCCTTCTCCTGCACCCAGTTTTTCCCAATATCAGTTTCCTCCCAGCGATTTTGCTCTTGGCCTCAGGAGAGCAATATATTGGCTCTTCATGTGCAGCATCAGTCCTTCTGAAAATACTCAGAAATGATTTCCTTCATAGTTAACTTGTTTGAACTCCATGCTCACCATAGTTCTCCGATACGTCTTCTCTAACCCTACTGTTGTAAAGCATCATATTTTGGCAGTCAGATTTTGTGTTCCTGCTCAATCCTCCATATGTTACTCCTGAAAATCAACTTTGACTATTCAGGTCTTGTTCAATAATCTCTCAGTTTTGTAATATGGTTTCTAGTTTGCTCACAGATTTTCATCCAAGGGGCAAGTGCCTTTAATTTCATGGCTGCAGTCACATCATACAGTCATACCGGAGCTTAATAAAGTGAAACCTGCCACTAATTCAACTGTATCCTATCGAAATATCTCAAATTGATGGGAACAAATTCCATGGTTTGTGTGTGTGTGTTTGTTTTTGTATTGAGGTTTAATCCAGCTTTTTCAATGTCCCCTTTCACTTTCATCAGAAGTCTCTTTAGTTCCTAGTGTTTTTCAGCCATTTGAGTGTTGTTATCTTATAACGAAGGTTATTCATACTTTTCAGAGTAATTTTGTTTCCAGCTTCAATTTCTTTCAGCAAGTTGCTTTCCATGAAGTACTCTGAACAAAAGTCAAATAAGCTGGATGACAATATATGGATATATGGCTTTAATGTAGTTCCTTCCCTATTTTGTACCAGTTTATTATTCCTTGTCCAATTCCAACTGCTGTGTCTTGATCTGGCTGCACACTTCCCTGGAAACAGGTACGATGGTCTGATATTCTTATCTCTTTAAGAATTTTCCAGAATATGTTATGACCCTCACAGTCAAAGGGCTTCCCTGGCAGCTCAGATGATAAAGCATCTGCCTGCAATGGGGTAGAACCATTTGGTACTCGGGTCTGGAAGATCTCCAGGAGAAGGAAATGGTAGGCTATAGTCTATGGGTCACAAAGAGTCAGACACAACTGAATGACCTCAGTTTCTCACACAGTCTAAGCCAGTAACAGAGACAATTAAGTAGGTGTAGATGATTTGTTTTTTCTATGATCTAAACTCCAATTAAGGTTTACCTATTACATGAGTACCACTAAATATGCCTGCCTCTTATTATTTATTTATTTATTTATTTATTTTCTCAGTCTCTCTTTTTCAAGCTACCATCTACATGCTGCTACATTCCTGGACATTTGCCATCTTCTTTTAAAAGAATTAAATTATGCCCATGCCAGTCTCTGACCTTTGACAGCCACTTAAAACACTTACATTTCCAGGACAGAAATAGGAATCTGTGCTCTAAGAAAATGTCAGAACAGTTTTATAAATAGCTAGATATTTTCAGGAACTGATTTTGACCTCAATTCCTGCACCATCTCTTATCTGTAAAAGAACTATGTTTCCTCAAGCTGATGACAATTCCTCATTAGCAGAAATTTCAGGAAAAATAAGTGTGCTTATTTGCATGTTCAAGTCAGTGATGTACCAATTGTGTGAGTACATATGTAACCTTCCATCAAACAGGTTAACTCATGTCAAGTAATATTGTTGTTTCACCAGCATGTCTAAAGGAATTACCTAGTTTGCCTAGAAAGAAAATCAACACTTCCAACTTGGCAGAAAATAAAAGAACACATTGAGTACAGCTCTCTCCATGGAGGAATCACAAATAATCCTTCTATAAAGGGAACATTTCTCTAGAGTATCAAATGTATATTAGCAGAAGACGTTGCTCAACAGAGAAGACTATATAAAAAGTAGACATAACTGGGAAGAATGGAAGGAAGATGGGAGAAGGAGGATGAGAGGAATCGAACCAAGCCTGTGACCTGAGCTGGGAGATTGGAGAAGCGAGAAATAGACTGAGGGTTTACGTAAGTCACCTCACTAAAATTACCTTTGACTGAAAGGAAGCAAGATGAAGAAGCTGATGATATTTAGTTTGTCTAGAGTGAGAATCAGAGAATGTGTGGTGTGGTCTTGCATCCCCCAAACTGAAATGCAGGTGAACTAGTGTGCATACGGCCTGGAAGATGAAACATGGGGTTAGAAAGCCAACCACAGAGGGAACTGCTTTTGACTCTGTGGAGATGGAATGATGGACCTGTGACGACCAAGAGTGTAGAAAGGAATGCCTTTTCAAAAGTCCTAAACTAACAAAGAAATAGGACCTTAGGGCACAGTCACACAGAGAAGTGGTGACAGTATTGAAATTTCCCCTCTTGCCACATGCTAAAACCTACTATCAGGCAATAGAAAAAGACTAGCCAGGGCTACCACTCAAGCTTCTGCCATCACAAGCTAGAAGACGATCCCACTAGGGACATAACTTTTCTGCCCCGTGATTGCTGGTTCCTCGACAAAACTGACACCAGCAGGGTTCCAACACCCCAAGCACCTGTAAAATGCACGGCTTTTTCAAAGATCTCCTTCACTAGCTGGCCATCTGGCAGGAGAAAACGAAGTCTCTGTTTTGGACAAGGAATTCCATAAATTTCCATTATTATGGGAAATACATATTTTTTAATATAGTGACCATTTAACTGTGTTAACATAGGGAGCTAAAACTGACTTTAAAATTGAGATAATATGCTGCTGAAATATTTTTCTATTTTTTTCAAGTTGAGAACAGCTGGATACTAAGACATTTTAAGTGTAACAAATTTGTTTTAAGTTCTCCTAGCAAGTTGGAACCGGAGAGAAATCCTGAAGCCACTTAAAGGGGTATCTGGTGTACATGTACAATATATTGTTACATGAGGAGCAAAATAAATTCGAATAGTAAGTACTTAAAACTATTAGTGGAGGTGTATTATTTGAGGCTATTATCTTTGTATGTTTTAAAGGGTCAATATTTCCTAAACTGCAACTGGCAGGCATGGTTCCCAGCATCAACAATCACTGATGTATCTTCTACCTCTCTTTCAAGGTCCACCCATCAACCACCTTCATTATATGAAAGTCATACTAATTACAACTGATCTACCAAATAGGAGCCTGACCATGAAGGATAATGAAGATTAAAATTTATGTTGGTCATGCCAACAAATTCCTACATTTCTCTTATTTCAATATTAAATTTTCATGTTCACCTTCATAGTTACATTTTATATTCTGAAATAATTAAGAGGAACACGAGGCTTTATCTCTTTGCCTGTCTATTTCATTGAACATTTATATACACACTTGGCTTTTGAATGGTCATCTTAATTAAATTAGCCCATTCCAGTGAATTTTAATTCACTAATTCCTGAAAGTCTGATGTTCATACTTGTCATCTTCTGTTTGACAACTCTCAATTTACCTTCATTCATGAACCTAACATTCTGGGTTCCTATGAAATAACGTTCTTTACAGCATCAAACTTGACTTCTATACATAGTCATATCCACAACTAGGTGTTGTTTTCCCTTGGCTCCATCTCTTCCTTTTTAATGATTTCCAGAAGCATATAGGGCATCAACCAACCTGGAGAATTCACCTTTCAGTGTCCTTTTTTTTTTTTTTTTTTTTTCATATTGTTCATGGGGTTTTCAAAGCAAGAATACTGAAGAGGTTTTCCATTTCCCTTCTGCAGTGGACCACATTTTGCCAGAAATCTCCACCATGTCCAATCCATCCTGGGTGGCCCACCATGGCACATCTCATATTTTCCTTGAGGTAGAGAAGGCTGTAATTCATTTGATCAGTGGTTAGTTTTCTGTGATTGTGGACATAATTCTGTCTGCCATTTGTTGGATAAGGATAAGAGGCTTATGGAAACTTCCTGATGGGACAGACAGACGATGAGTGAATCAGGGTCTTGTTCTGATTATATGGGGCCTTATTCAATAAACCTTTAATCAATTTATTCTTGATGGGTGTGGCTGTGTTCAGGCCCTGTTTTTTTTGAACTGAGGCCTAACTATGGTATGAGTTCAGTTGAGTTCAGTCACTCAGTCGTGTCTGACTCTCTGCGACCCCATGAATCTCAGCATGCCAGGCCTCCCTGTCCATGACCAACTCTCGGAGTTCACTCAGACTCACGTCCATCGAGTCAATGATGCCATCCAGCCATCTCATCCTCTGTTTTCCTCTTCTTCTCCTGCCCCCAATCCCTACCAGCATCAAAGTATTTTCCAATGAGTCAACTTTTTGCATGAGGTAGCCAAAGTCCTGGAATTTCACCTTTAGCATCATTCCTTCCAAAGAAATCCCTGGGTTGATCTCCTTCAGAATAGACTGGTTGGATCTCCTTGAAGTCCAAGGGACTCTCAAGAGTCTTCTCCAACACCACAGTTCAAAAGCATCAATGCTTCAGCATTCAGCCTTCTTCATAGTCCAACTCTCACATCCATATATGACCACAGGAAAAACTATAGCCTTGACTAGATGGATCTGAGTCAGCAAAGTAATGTCTCTGCTTTTGAATATACTATCTAGGGTGCTCATAACTTTTCTCCCAAGGAGTAAGCGTCTTTTAATTTCATGGCTGAAATCACCATCCACAGTGATTTTGGGAGCCCCCAAAAATAAAGTCTGACACTGTTTCCACTGTCTCTCCATCTATTTCCCATGAAGTGATGGGACCGTATACCATGGTCTTCGTTTTTGAATGTTGAGCTTTAAGCCAACTTTTTAACTCTCCTCTTTACTTTCATCAAGAGGCTTTTTCATTCCTGTTCACTTTCTGCCCTAAGTGTGGCATCATCTGCATATCTGAGGTTATTGATATTTCTCCTGGTAATCTTGATTCCAGATTGTACTTCTTCCAGTCCAGCGTGTCTCATAATATACTGATATGTACTCTTATCATGTACATATAAGTTAAATAAGTAGAGTGACAATATACACCCTTGACCTACTCCTTTTACTATTTGGAACCTGGCTGTTGTTCCATGTCAGTTCTAACCGTTGCTTCCTGACCTGCATACAGATTTCATTAGAAGCAGGTCAGGGGGTCAGAATTTTCCAGTTTATTGTGGTCCACACAGTCAAAGGCTTTGGCATAGTCAATAAAGCAGAGATAGATTATTTTTCTGGAACTCTCTTGCTTTTCCCATGATCCAACGGATGTTGGCAATTGGATCTCTGGTTCCTCTGCCTTTTCTAAAACCAGATTGAAGATCAGGAAGTTGACTGTTCACGTACTGCTGAACGCTGGCTTGGAGAATTTTGAGCATTATTTACTAGCATGTGAGATGAGTGCAATTATTCAGTAGTTTGAGCATTCTTGGCCTTGCCTTCCTTTGGAATTGGAATGAAAACTGACTTTTTGCAGCCCTGTGGCCACTGCTGAGTTTTCCAAATTTGCTGGCATATTGAGTGCAGCACTTTCACAGCATCAGCTTTCAGGATTTGAAACAGCTCAGCTGGAATTCCATCACCTCCACTAGCTTTGTTCGTAGTGAGGATTTATAAGGCCCACTTGACTTCACATTCCAGGATGCCTGGCTCTAGATGAGTGATCACACCATCGTGATTATCTGGGTCATGAAGATCTTTTTTGTATAGTTCTTCCATGTATTCTTGCCACCTCTTCTTAATATCTTCTGCTTCTGTTAGGTCCATTTCTGTCCTTTACCAAGCCCATCTTTGCATGAAATGTTCCCTTGGTATCTCTAATTTTCTTGAAGAGATCTCTAGTCTTTCCCATTCTGTTCTTTTCCTCTATTTCTTTGCACTGGTCGCTGAAGAAATCTTTCTTATCTCTTCTTGCTATTCTCTGGAGCTCTGCATTCAGGTGCTTATATCTTTCCTTTTCTCCTTTGCTTTTTGCCTCTCTTCTTTTCACAGCTATTTGTAAGGCCTCCCCAGACAGCCATCTTGCTTTTTTGCATTACTTTTCCATGGGGATGGTCTTGATCCCTGTCTCCTGTGCAATGTCATGCACCTCATTCCATAGGTCATCAGGCACTCTATCTATCAGATCTAGGCCCTTAAATCTATTGTTCACTTCCACTGTATAATCTTTTGATTTAGGTCATACCTGAATGGTCTAGCGGTTTTCCCTACTTTCTTCAAGTTGAGACTCAATTTGGTAATAAGGAGTGCATGATCTGAGCCTCAGTCAGCTCCTGGTCTTGTTTTTGTTGACTGTATAGAGCTTCTCCACCTTTGGCTGCAAAGAATATAATCAATCTGATTTCTGTGTTGACCATCTGGTGATGTCCCTGTGTAGAGTCTTCTCTTGTGTTGTTGGAAGAGGGTGTTTGCTATGACCAGTGCATTTTTTGGCAAAATTCTATTAGTCTTTCCCCTGCTTCATTTCATATTCCATAAGGCCAAATTTGCCTGTTACTCCAGGTGTTTCTTGACTTCCTACTTTTGCATTCCATTCCCCTATAATGAAAAGGTCATCTTTTTTGGGTGTTCCTTCTACAAGGTCTTGTATGTCTTCATATAACTGTTCAACTTCAGCTTCTTCAGCATACTGGTTGGGGCATAGACTTGGATAACTGTGTATTGAATGGTTTGCCTTGGAGATGAACAGAGATCATTCTGTCGTTTTTGAGATTTCATCCAAATTCTGCATTTCGGACTCTTTTGTTGACCATGATAGCTACTCCATTTCTTCTGAGGGATTCCTGCCTGCAGAAGTAGATATAATTGTCATCTGAGTTAAATTCACCCATTCCAGTCCATTTTAGTTCACTGATTCCTAGAATGTTGACTTTCACTCTTGCAATCTCATTTTGACCACTTCCAATTTGCCTTGATTCATGGACCTGTTCCTATGCAATATTGCTCTTTACAGCATCGGACCTTGCTTCTATCACCAGTCACATCCACAGCTGGGTATTGTTTTTGCTTTGGCTCCAGAATGGCAAACCACTTCAGTATTGCCTTGTGAACCCCATGAACAGTATGAAAATGGTATGAGTAGTGAAAGTAATTGGGACCTTCTTAAAGGACTTGGGCAAGCACTCTTGCATTCAGTGCCCATCACCCTGCTGCATACTGTTCTTGGAACATGCCTCTTCCGGAGACTCGTGGACACTCATAAGCAAGTCTGGCTCATTCTCTTGTGGGAACACTGCTCTTACTTTTGTCTCCTGGTGAACACAAGGTTTTGTGTTCTACAACAGTATGTTTCAGACCTGTGGAAGTTCTATAATCAAATCCAACTGGCCTCCAAAGTCAAATTCCTTGTGCGTTCTCAGTCCCTTTGCCAAATCCCCAGTTTGAGCAATTGGTAGAGGTCCTAAAACTTCCTTAACTGTACAAAAATTTATTTAGAATAATTATCCTGAAATTTGTGGATTGTGTGCTAGGCCACTTTTTGGAGGGTTGAAATTTTACCTCCTCTGAGTGGGCTTATGTCACAAACTGCATGAACAAGGTTTGTAGCAGACAGACCTCTTCCCTGTCAGGCCATTGCTGATCCATACCTCTGCAGGAGACACTCAGGCACTGAAAAGCAGTTCTGACTCTGTGTTTGTGGGATCCCTATGTATAGGTGCACAAAAAGTTTTATTGAGCACTCTCAGCTTGGATGGTAGGTATTAATTCTAAATGCAGATTCGCCCCTCCTACAGTCTTGTTTTGACTTTTCCTTTGCCTTGGACATTTTTTTGTTGTTGTCATTTATTCGCATTGTTTTGCTTTTTTGGTGGGATCCAACATTTTCCTGTCAATGGTCATTCAGTAACCAGCTATAATTTTGGAACTCTCACAGGAAAAGATGAGTTCACACCCTCTTCTTTGCCATCTTCACTTCCTCACAGGCACAAACCGGAAAAGGGGGAAATCCCTATATCCCAACTCTGCACTTTTTTCACCTTTCTGCACAGTCAGATAGGCTAGAAGCCCATGGACAGAGCCAAGGTCACCTCCTCTCTTCTAGGATGTCTGTGCCTTCACAATGACGGACTCTACCTTATGACATTTCTCTCACATGATGAAATTGTTTGTGACGTGCAGAGAGAGAGTTGTGCCCCCTGATGGGCTGACCCGAGGCAGCACTATCCCAGAGCCTTCCTCTAATATGGAAAACTTCTTCATTGCAGTAGCTTATCTTCTGTTCCTCCTCCTTCCAGTCTCTACTCTTTTCTGAAGGACCTTCACCTCTTAAAAGACTTGGATCTATTTATAGCCATATCCACCATTTCCACAGGCCAGCCCAATTCTCATAGACTGAGAGGTGCACAGGCTATGCTTTAAATGCCCTACACCACTGGGTTTGCACTGGATGAGTCCTCAAGCCTTCCATATCCTTTTCCTGGTAATTACACACACATCAACACAGCAGAAACTGTGAGCTTCTTTATGTCTCTTGATGTAAAGCCAAATTTGTGAACACACTGTCCTGAGTTGTCACTGGCCATTCTTTCCTAATTCCTGTCTTGAACAGGACCACCACAGAGATGCATGGACTAGTGTCCCACACTCTGTGGATGCCTGATGCAGCCTTCTGCTTGCTCCATATCTCACAGTCTGTAACATTTATCTCTGTCAGCTGTGGTTGGACATACATCCACCCAGAAAAATGCACAAACGTGGGCAACAAGCTCATGTGGGTAGACACACAAATGTCCAAGGCACATAAGCAAAAAGGGAACTAAATATTTCTGTAGCTGAAGAACCAGGGCTTCATATGAAATATAGAGATTTCCATATTTCTTATAGGAAAAGCTCCATTCTGAACTCAAATATGAAGTATTGAGAAATCCAAATTCCATGATGGAGACTTAGTACCTAGGTTTTGATACAGTAAAAACAAACAGTTCTGCACTTCATGACATCAATCCTTTGTTTTTGTATATATTATTAAAAATACAGCAAACTCCCTACTTCATTAAGAAACAGCAGTGCCCAGATTTTCATTTGTGCAATAGAGATAATTACATTTTCATAAGCGTTTTCCATATCTTCAAAAAGCAGTCCCAAGATTGTCCTGTTTGAAATATCCAGAACTTCACATTTAATGGTAGAAAACCACCACCTAGATTCATATATGAGGTACAGACAAGTCCAAATTTCACATAAGAAAAACAGCTTCCAGATTTTCATAAAGTGAAATAAAAAAATGTGATAGATCATGGAGGAAAACAAGCATCACTATATTTGCATGTAAAAATACAGGTACTTCTACATTTGAGTTCAATACAGTTCAGTCTCTCAGTCGTGTTCAACTTTTGCGACCCCGTGTACTGAAGCATGTTATGCATCCCTGTCCGTCACCAACTACCAGAACCTCCTCAAACTCATGTCGTTCGAGTTGGTGATGCCATCTAACCATCTCATCCTCTGTTGTCCTCTTCTCTTATTGGTTTCAACGATTCCCAGCATCCGGGCCTTCTCCAATGAGTCCATTCATCACATCAGGGGTCCAGATTATTGGAGTTTCAGCTTCAGGATCAGTGCTTCCAATGTATATTCAGGACTGATTTCCTGTAACATCCTTGCAGTCCAAGCGACATTTTAAAAGCATCAGTTCTTCCATACTCAGCTGCCTTTACAGTTCAAATATCACATCTGTACAAGCTTTCTTCTCCAGGAACTTCAGTTTTGGTAAGCACCCAACTTTCTTTGTCCTGATTATTTTCTTTCACTTGGTCATCGATCATGTCAGGCTTCACTTCTAACTCTGTGACTTAGCCTCAAAGGTTACAAAATGTTGGCATTTGGTCATGACAGGGACTGACCTGCAGATCAGTGGTCAGGGTTTGAAGCACTTGCCCTGCACAGCTGAGTGACATGTGCCTGTGTGCTGTATTCTCCCATCACCTTGGACAGCTTCACAGTTTCAGTCACGTTGGCCTGATCCATTGCCTGTGCATTCCTTCAGGGGTCCAGAAATCAAGGACCTCTGAGCTCAGCTGACTTTGGGAACTGCTTTGTTGGTGTGCACCTATCTAGGTCATTCCTGGTCAATGTTGTGCCCCTGTTGGTAGCCTACCACCCCTTAGGACCCACAACATTCTGAGTGAGGTCCCCTGTGTTCCCTGTCTTTGTGGCTTCCTGTGTGCACCTGTCTACCTGTGCCCCAAGCACCCCTTGGACACGTAGATACAAGGGACTCTTCCCACTTCTGCCACCCCACCGTCATCCCACTACCCTACCCACACACTACCCCCCACCCACCCAACCCCACCCTAATGTTCCGCCCCCTCCAGTCCATTGGCTGTGGTCACTGGCACCATCCCTCCCCCTCTCTCTGCACGCACTCCCCTCCCCCCAATCCACCTTTTAAAATGAGCCCCTTTTGGACTCCCGGGAGGGAATCCCTCTCCAGATCCCAAATCTGGTGACATTTGCTCTTCGAGGAAACAAGAACTGGAATTGGTTGGGCCTCCTGTTTTCTGGAAACTGTTTAGTCACCACTTATCTCGCCTCAGCGTTCAATGGGGACCATGTGGCTAAGCACGAGGGCACAAACGGTAAGTTCTACCTTGGGTACCCCGCTTTCCCACAAGGTGACATTGAGCCGTTCCCTGTTTCACCCTACGCAACCGCAATTCTATTTGCTGCCCTAAAACGAGTTATCAGGACCAGGGTCTGGAGTGAAGACAGAAGTGGGTGAGGAGCCAGCCAGGGCCACGTGCTCTATGGGGGCGGGGAGAGAGGAGGATGGTCGGGAGGCAGGGCTGCTGTGTTGGGGGTGGCCCGAGGCTTAAGAAGGGGTGGCAGACAGTGCAGGACAGGGTGAATGGGCCCTGGGAGATCAGCCTAACAGGCGGGGCGATAGACTGTGAGCCACTCACAGGCTGCTGGCCCAAATCTAGACTAATGGCCTAGAGGGTAGAGGATGGCACTATTATGGACACGCCCCTAGACCAGAGGGCATCTCCCAGGGTTCCTGGGCTCCAGCGCCCCCACGTGGCCAGATTCTGCTCCAGGGAGGTAGTGGGTTTTGCATCTGCCATCACCCCAGGTGCTCTCATTAACTTGGCTCCGAAAATTCCATCCATGGGTTCCTGTTCCACAATCTGAATAGCACACTCCTGTGTCCCATGGGACCGTCAATAACTGGGAGCTCTTCCTGAGTATCCAACGGATATGCAGGGGAACCAAGTGGCTGGATAATTTTCTCCATGGTACGAGAGCCTGTTGCTGTCCAGATGCTAGTGGAGTAGGAAAAAACCCACCGTTTGCTACAGTTGATCTCCACTGTTCAGGGACACCAGAGCCTTAGGGTACAGAGCTCGCTCTATGTCTATTTGCTTTTGCCATAGCACTGTTTGGGCAATACTTCTGTGTGTGTACCAGAGGCTTGTGTCTGTGTGTCTCCGTCTCACCCCAAGTGGTGCTGTTGCCATTTACCACTGTCTGGACATGAGAGCTCATATGAGACTCTTATCCTTGGTGAGAAGGCAAGCCCTTCTCCTCCTGTGTCAGTTACACCAATGGGAGTGCAGACTTTTTAAGTCCACGCACACGTTTAGAGAGTGCTTTCTCACACTTGAAAGCCAACAGCGGGTGGTCACTGGTGAACCACAGAAGGGGATGGGTTACCCTCCCTCTCTGAACAAATGTGAACACTGCACAGGCTGCAATCCCAGACACAGAGCCATGGTGGGTGACCCACAGCACCTTGAACACCCAGAAACAAAGGCCATTACTCCTGCGGCAGCTTGGCCGTACTTTGCACAGATGGAAATCAGGGGATGCTGTGCTGGCATGAGGAAAGTCTCTGAAACTTGGTCGAATGCGTGCCAGTGAGACACTAAAGAGAACTCGTTAAGTTCAATGACTCATTGGTGATGGAGACATGCACGTCTGCCCATTTACCCTATCGAGGCCATTTCAAAGTGATTCTGTTTTCCAGGTGAGAATACATCCCAGCTTGACCAGTCCCCCAGGCGTGTGGGGCCAAGAGCAGCAAGAGGATCAAGCTAAGCCATCCATCCTCTAAACCTAATACTGAATATGTGCGTTCTGCAGAGTACAAAGAGTGATGTTTCAAACTGGAAGACTATGCAGGTAGCAGGTGCTTATGCTGAAGTGCTCATCTATCCCTGAAACCTCACAAAAAAGGCAAGGGTTGCTCCTGCTCATGGCAACATCAGGGAAAGAATACCCGTCACTCGAGAAGGATGGAAAGGCCTTTGTAGCTGGCTGTGCAAGGGGCTGTGTGTCACCCAGCTTGGCTCTGTGTCTGAGATTGCCGCCTGTTCTGTTTCTTGGCTCCTGTGCACTCTCACTGGTTACCCCCAGGCACTTTCTTCCTGCCTCTCCTTTCAGCCAGGCATCCTGGGCGCACTGTGATTTCAGTTAGAACTTGCTTGCTCAGTGAGTTAATGAGGATTGTTACACTGGCTCTGTGCCTCTGCTGGCTAGAGTCTATGTACCTTTCCCTATGACCTTCGTGGTTTTGCTATCCAACTTCCATCACCTGGCTAGGTCTGTTTCGATAGCTCATGAATCACAAGCGTACTGGCTGGCACATGTATACACACTAACATCCCTGAGAGGTAACTTGTACATATGCAGAAGTACAAGCTTTCTTCACTAGGAACTTCAATTTTGGTAAGCACCCACTTCTTTGTTCTGGTTATTTTCTTTCATTTGCTCATTGATCGTGTGCTTCTAAGTCTGTGACTTATCCTCAAAGGTTACAAAATCTTGGCATTTGTTCATGACAGGGACCTATCTGCAGAGCACTGGGCAGGGTTGGAAGTGCTCGCCCTGGACAGCTAAGTGACATGTGCCTGTGTTATACAATCTCCCATCACCTTGGACAGCTCCACAATACCAGTCATCTTGGCCTGATCCATTGCCTCTGCATTCCTTCAGATTACCAGAAAACAAGGGCGTCTGGGCTCAGCTGACTTGGAGAACCACTTTCTCGGTCATCCTTGGTCAATGTTGTGCCCCTGTTAGTAGCCTACCGCCCCTTAGGGCCCACAACATTCTGAGTGAGGCCCCCATTCTTCCTACCTGTGCAGCTTTTTGTGTGCACCTGTCTACCTGTGCCCCCAAGCACCCGGTGGGACAAAAGGGCCTCTTCCCACTTCCCCCACCCCACTCAAACCCACCTGCCCCACTCGAACCCACCTGCCCCACCCCACCCCACCCTCACGCAGCCTTACCCCCACACTAACCCCACCCTAATTCTCTGCCCCTACCAGTCTGATGGGCATGGCCACGGGCACCACCCCTCCCCTCTTTCCATGCCCCTCCCGGCTTCTTAAAATAAATCCCTTCTCGACTCCTTGGCAGATCCCACTCGAGACCCCAAGATCTGGTGAGATTTGCTCTGGGAGGAAACAGGAGCTGTGATTGTCTGGGCCGCATGTTTTCCAAACACTGCTGAGTCAGTGCTTCTCTTTCCTCAGCCTTCAGCATGAACCACGTGGTGTGGTGTGGCTGCACAAACCCTAGGTTTCCACCTTGGGTCCCCCTCTTTCCCACAAGGTGACCTTCAGCTAGTCCCTGGTTTGCCACAACGGCTATTTGCCACCCAAAACTGGGTTATTGGGACCAGGGGCTGGAGTGAAGGCCGAAGCAGGTGAGGAGCCAGCGGAAAGAGGCAAGGGGGCCACATGCTCTCGAAAGTGGCTGCAGAGCCACACTGTGGACGCCATAATCCAGCGAACCAGGTTCTGCCGCCAATTGGACTGAACGTGGGGTCCCTTCTGGAGGTGCCAGGGCATGGTGGGCTGAGAAAGGAACAGAAATGGGCCTGCGAGATGCTGATCAGTGTCCACAAAGGAAGGACCATTTGATCAAAGCACCAGCTCGGCGCTTTGATTTTCCGCTGGTCCAGCCATTGAGAAATTGCTCAGATTTTGAGATAAGAGGAGACAGCACTCAAATGGTGGGGTTGGCTCTCCAGTTTTCGGTTTATCCTCCAGCTTCCTAAATACATGTTAACCTACCGTCTTCTTGTTTTTGGATCATTTTGGTTCTTGCTCTCAGGCTTGGATGGACAAGGGTGACTAAGAGAATACGAGACCAGGGAAACCAGGTGTTTGAGGACATGAGGCCATTGTGAGCTGAACCAGTGTGCGTGGAAGTCATCTTCAGGTAAGCTGGTTCCCTTTGCCACACCTCTGATGCCTTCTCCGTGCTGGTCATCGTGGAGCTGGGTAGAGTCTGAGGCCTGAGGCCTTCAGGGCAGGAGGAGGATGAGCACCCTTTAGTTTCCCAAGTCATTTTCCTAAGAAAGCTTTGGTCCTGCTGCTATCTTAGAAGAAGCAGCTGCGGCGTCATGGGGACCCATTCCTGAAGCCATGGTCAGGTTCAGAACCTGTGCTTGGGAGGCTAGTTTCAGACCACAGACACTCGACCCCTGTGTGGAATTGGGGAAGGCCCTGTGTTGAGCTCGGGGAAGTTTTGAACTCCCTACGTGTGGGACCCCTGGGAGTGAGGTGCCCCTGGAAGGAAAACACTCAGGCAACAGAGTGAGTCCTCTAGCTGCAGCTGGAGGAGGCCAGGGGTGGTGTGGCCAGACATGGAATGGAGAGGGACCCCAAGGGTGAAGACAACGTTATGCACTAGGGATGCTGACTAGCCCGTGGGAGCTGCTGATCCCAGCACACTGGGCTATAACCCCCCAGTATCACTGCTGTCTCCAGAGCAGAATATGTAGACCCTCTGTCATAGACCTGCAGATTCTTGAGTGTCTGTGTCAGGACCTACTAGGGCCAGGACCCTGAGAGGAGGAAGGTGTGCAAAGAGGAGAGGTCAAGGTCATGAATCCAGGGGAGTTCAAGGCAGAAGGAGAAGAGTCAGCCTCGGGCTGTCAGTTGCCTTCCTGTGCAGACAGAGTCTGATCAGAGCCCAGGCTATGGCAGAGAGTCCCAGAGCTCTGCTTCTGCAGTCACAACACCAGACCAGGGTCCCCACACCCTTCATATCTCCTGCCTCACCTGTGGGAGGGGCCTCTGCGCAAAGCTGTTGCCCAGATTCTGGTGGTGACACCCCATAAGTGAATCTCCTTACTTGCCCCTGTGGAGGGCAGGCAGAACTGGGAGGTTTGCTCCTGGGAAATGGACTGAGCCTGATCCCTTGGACGACAGCTGTTGAGCTGAGGAAAGGTGTAAATCTAGGCCTTTCTGGTTTTCTCCCCAAATATTACACCGTTGCCCATCCTCCTGGATGACCTGGCAGTACCCACAGACCTGCTGAGTCCCTAGACTGTAGTGGGTGTTGTCCCCCAAAAGGAGGCACCTGTTCTGTGCTCTTAGTCCCTAAGATTTTCACTGCCCACAAACAGAGGAGGATATTCCAGTCCTCAGAGACTTTTCTGGGCACACTGCCCTACCAGACTGGCCCAGGGATGGCTTAGGGAGACCTGGACCTGGCCAGAGGCATCATTCCGTGTCACTCTCTGTGGCCCCCTCTGTGACACTCTCTTGAACCCCAGCCCTTGCCTGTGAAAAGGAAAATGCACGGTAAGGCCCCTGCTGATGATGTTTCCATTTTTGAGGAAGAACATGAGATGAGGAAAGTGAAACATTTGGTGATTTAGGTCCTGCCAAGTACAAGGTATTGTCATTTTGGTTTAGAATCCAGCTTTAGGCTCTCATTACCCATCCTCTGGAAAAACTTGAATAAACAGCCTATTTGTGAAAAAAGAAATGAAGATGTCTTAGAAGCAATGATGAAAGCAAATGTTACTTCACTTGATAGTGTGGAGATAGTATCAGGCCTGAAAGCACAAAGAATGAGATGTTGGAAGCAGATCCATGCTTAGGAAGTAGGGTGACAACTGTCCAGGTCGTGCATAGGACAAATCCACACCCCCAGTTGAAAGTTATGTGCTGAGAAAAAAAGGAAGCAGATTTGAGAGGAATCTTTGCTGACATTTTTGGAAAGAAATGAAACACTTTAATTCTCAATGCTTAAGACTCCAAAGTACTAAAAAAAAAAAAAAAAAACTTTATTATTTTTACTTCTCTAAACATTTACAACCAGTGAATCCTAAAGAAATCAATGCTGAATATTCATTGGAAGGGGTGATGTTGAAGCTGAAGCTCCAATATTTGACCACCTGATGTGAAGAGCTGACTGTGTGTAAAGGACTCTGATACTGGAAAAGATAGAAGACAAAAGGAGAAGGGGATTACAGGATGAAATGGATGGATGACATCACTGACTCAATAGTCATGAGTTTGAGCAACGTCTGGAAGAGAGTGAAGGACAGGGAATCCTGGTGTGCTAAGGTTCATGGACTCTCAAAGAGTCAGACATTGCTGAGTGACTGAACAACAACAAACATTTCCAACAGTTAGTGTAACAGGTTTCTTGACTTTAAAAAAGTATGGAATGGCCATGGAAAAATATCATAATTGTGCCTTAGGTTATGAAGGTTGGCTTTGCAGTTTCAGCATGAGTGATCACCCTGGTGGCCCTGCTCCACCATACAGATCAGGTTTGCTCGACATTATTGTTGAGGCTTGCTTGTTTTTCAGTTTTTCAGACACCCTGAGTAGAAGATCTAGACTTTTTTTTTTTTAACCTTTTCAGTTTTATGGAGATAGTAATAGAATTGACATATAGCCCTGTGTAAGTTTAAGGGGTTCAGTATCACGAGTCCGCTTACATCCACCCTGTAGTGATAAGTGCAGTAAGTCTAGTGAATATTCATCATTTCATATGGATTCAAAATTAAATAGAAAAAAAAGTATTTTCATTTTGATGAGAACTTTTAGGGTTTGCTCTATGAACTTTTATATTTAACATAAAACAGCATTAGTTATACTTGTGTTCAATGTTCACCTAACAAAACAGTGTTAGTTATACTTGTGTTGCATGTCCCCTCCCTCATACATATTTCTAACTAGATGAACATGATAGTTTCACGAGGTGTCCCTCCCGGTCACTGAGAATGATGCTTCCCCCCAATCCCCACCCCAGCCACTTTGTAAATATTAGAAACATCCCCTCCCAGCCACTGGCACCCACTTCTCTCTGAGCCTCTCTCATCTGTGTGTCCAGTCTCAGTGCTTCCTGCATGTGCCCTTGGAAGTAGGAAGGGGGGACAGCCGCTGGCATGTTGCCTAGACAAAGAGAAACAGAGTGGGACACTGTGAAACCACTTGATGTTGTTTCCAGGTCACCAAAGAGCTCTGGCACTGCAGTCCTTTAGGTCTCACGATGGAACAAATAGCTCCAGGTCATTCACCTTAAAACCTGAATAAATACGCAATCAGCCAAGCAGAGGTATAGAATTGGTATAGAATTTAAAGCCTCAAGAGACAGTTTACTGTAACAGGTTAACCAGGAGTAACCTCTACTGCACATTAATGAAGTCTCCTTTATGTACAGTTGGAAGGCCCCTTGGAGTAAGAAATGGCAACCCACTCCAGTATTTTTGCCTAGAGAATCCCATGGACAGAGGAGCCTGGTGGGCTACAGTCCACAGGGTTGCAAAAAGCCAGACACGACTGAGTGACTATCACTTAAGACTAGAAAGAAATTAGGTGAGAAGCGAAGTGCTAGAAAATAAGTTATTTACTAGAGTAGGATACTTGGAAGGTTCACAAGCATTGTGTTGCCCTAACTACTCAGTTAGACTTTCACAATCAGAGGACAAGGGGAGGGGGGAAAAGATCTTCTTTTTCTTAAGTAGACAACACGTTTCCATCTTCAGTGCTCCCTCTTCCCCCAGGTAGGGCAGGGAAGTTTACTTGTCCCGCTCTGTACAGTCAGGCTAGGACTATCATACGTCAGTTCAGTTCAGTTGCTCAGTCTTATCCACCTCTTTGCTACCCCATGCACTGCAGCACACTAGACTTCCCCGTCATATTATTTGGGAAAAATATGTTCAGGTCTCAGTACAATGCAGGTCTTTCATTTTGAAAAGTCACCTTTCCATAAGTGATTGTGTTTTGTATGCACAGAGCCTGTTTTGGGGAGTCATTAACTTGATGACCACTGGGCAGGTTGTAGGTCTTGTTTTCTGCTATTGTTTTATTGTTTGGGGGCGTATTCTGGCAAGAACTTGTCTTAGGGGCTGAAGAGCATGTTTCGGGGGTTATTAACTCATGGAGTTCACTAGGCAGGATGTAAGTCTTATGCCACCACTGTTTTATTGTTTTGGGCCATTTCTCATGCACCTGTTGTGTGGTTTTGTTGCTAAGCAAGTTAGCTCGACTTAAGCAAGCCAAGCTGGCTTTGATGCTGAGAAACTTGTTTTGCCTAATTAATCGAGCAAGGCTACTTGTTTCAGAATTTTCCCATTGCTTTCTTGAGTGTCATTTGTCTTATTGTGGTCTCCCCAAACCCTGTAGTTTCTTCTCTATCTATAGTTCCCTAATGGAGTATTAAGCTAACCATTTGATCATTTTAGTCTATTATTCTGTCCCTACCACCTGGGGACACTCCCAGCCCCCAAGTGCAGGCTGCAGTGCCCTCAGTGATCCCAACACCACTCCAGCAAATGAGATGCAGCTCTGAGAGCCAGGAGACGAGGCCAGCAGACCAGTTCTATTATCATTTCCTTCCTCCCCCTTGTTCTGCTACCTCCTGCCAAGTCCTGGAGTTCTACCTGCCTGGAGTGGACCCTCAACCTCCAACCCCCTGCCCAACCCATTTTGCTACTGCTTTGCCTCTAGAAGCACCACCCTCAGCAGTAACTGGCTAGAGTTAGGGTAATGCGGACATCTGCCAAGTCTTCACTGGGGAGGGAGAAGGAGGGAGCCTATTTTGTTCAGGTCTAGATGTAACTGAATCTGCCTTGCCAAGCACAGGAAGAGGCAGAGCAGGCTTATAGTGAGGGTAGATTATTCCTGGTTAAGAAGAGATCTGACTCCAGATTGGAGGGAGGACAGACATAATGGAACTCCAGGTGGGATCTCGTCTGCTGGAGGCTGAGTCCCCACGGCTTCTTGTCAGTCTGGGGCCTCTAAGGACCAGCCAGGCTGTGGTCTTCTTCCAAAAGCCAGGGAGGGTCATCATCCAGTATTTCTAGTGCCTCTTTGTGCACAGATGCATTCCAAACACTCCAAGGAAGGCCCGGGGGAGCAGATGCTTTGAAGTCTCAGAAGGAAATCTGCAACTAGAGAAGGAATGAGCTCTTCCCATCTTTAAATGTGCTCAGAGGCTGCACCAGCCCGTGCAATACAAAAACACGTGGAAATATCCCCCAGGTTAACTCACACTTCAGTCCTGGGAGTCGTCCTGGGCCGACCTGACACCGGGCAGGAAAAACACATCTTCATGCAGTTGAGACCCTAGTGCTTCTGTGTCCAGGGAGTCCCCTGCACAAACAGACTTTGTGGAGCTGGAAGTAGACAGAGGCCTGTCCCCTGCCTCGCACGGAAAGACTTTTTGGCTGAAACTTCCCATTTTTAGATCATTTGAAGACAGTGGTCCCTCCTGCATCCTTAGGTCTTCTGGACACTGAGTTACCATGGAAACCACCCCAGCTTAGACCTCTGCTGTTTCCTGTTTCCCTATGTCCCTGTGAAGTCAGCTAGCTTTTCCTAATGTTCAGTGGGGCAGATCCGTCCATCCATCCATCTTTGTCTAAGTGGGTCTTCCAGTTCCTCCTTCATGGAGCCTGACAAGCATGCCCTGCCTTGGCTGTCTCAGGCTCACCATCCTGGAAAGGAAACCAGGGGTGAACTTTGTCTTCTCTCTGAAAGTTATTTGAGTACTGACTGGTGGAAAGTGCCAGTGTCATCATGGCTGCACTTAATCAAGGACTTGATGATTATCTTTGTTGTGAATCGTGAGCTCCTGCAGCTGATTGGTCAAGGTGATTGCCAGAAATCAAAATGCCCACAGGCACATTCCAGCGTAACCCTATTTTAGTGTTTTAACTTTATTTAAGGGACAGCCACATCTCTGGCTGCTGATGGGGATGGTAGGAGTTTGGTAAATGTCATCTCTACAAAGTTACCAAATTGTAGAGTATCCTTCAGGGAAGGCCACCTTCCTGCCCTCCAAATAGAACTGTTGGGGCATCACAATGTGGGGAGTGGAGAGGTTCCATCCGTCTCTGTTCTGAGACCACAGCAGAACCAGCATGTCTGCCAGCCCAGCAGGGGCTTCACCCCAGACCCTTTGATGCAGGATTTGCACCTCCCCAGGGAGAAAGTCTGTGGTGCTACCTGTGATTAATGCAGAGCAAAGGGAAATCTGAATTGTATTTGTGGGCTTGAAGTCCCATCAGAATCTGTGTAAGTAAGAACTTTAGGGTAGGAAGAGGGGTGAGGGAGTGGGTGTTTTGAAGGCGCTTTGCATTCCTTGTTCACTGGCACTGAGGGGACATCAGGTTACCCAGCTACACTTGGGAAGGAGCCTTTGAAGGTCATGGTGAGGGTACAGATCACGGGACATAGCCCAGGCTGGGATGTGCAGGGGGATGCCTAAGCCTCTGGGTACAGCTGTTTGCTGACACAGATTTCTGTCCTGGGCCCATGTTTATTTCTCTTCAGGAAAGCCCACGGCCCTAAGCCCTCAGTGGCTTCCAGGAAGAACAAGGCATGCCCCAGGTTTGGCCAGCCAAAACAGTTCCATCCTCTCCTAACCCACATTCCTAAATTTAATCTCCTAGCTTCAGGGAGGAAATGTCCTTTGCCTCCAGGGAGGGAGGAAGCGTGGATCTTGGGCTTGCCTTGGGTTTCAGGGACACACCTGGTCCCTTTTTAGCCACTTCCTCTCCTGACAATTTCTCAAGTTTAGCCTAAGAAAAGTCTTTGAATTCCTCCAAACAAAACACACTTGTCTTTGGAACTTTCTTTGGTTTCATTACAAATGTCTGGTCCCTCTGTTCTCCTGGCCAGTTCCTTAGGTGTCATTTTGATCTGACCAGTTCCAGGGAAGCCTTGACCCTCCAAATCTGGAGGACCCACCATCCCTCCATCACACTTCTGTTTCCCCATGAATGGGCACATGTTTTGCTGTCTGATGTAATAATCAATGACAGCGTGATAGTTGGGAATCTTACTCTGTTTCTTTATCTTCTGGGGTGAAACCACCATCCTCACAAAGCTATCTAAATGGAACATTTGAGTGATTTTCATGTGACCCAAACTCCCCCAAAGAATGTACCTTCAGGTTGGTTTTCTTCTTTTATATTTTGCTTTTGTGAACAGACTTAGGATTCTATCAGTTGTATGTAGTGAAAAAGTAAAAAAGAAATCCACTCAGCCTTAGCTGGATGGAGATCTAGTAGTAAGATTACCCTGAAATGGAAATTTCATCCAGAATCTGAAAAGTGCATCCTGGAAGGAGAAAAGGGACTCAGGCTTGAGCACACTTCTCCATGCTGGAGCCACAGACTCTGATAGCTGTACCTGCTGGGGTCTTCACGGGACAGGCTACACAGTCCACGATCCTGTTGACAATTTTTATTGCTTTTCCATCACGTTGGCAATTGCACATTTTGCTTTTGCTTCAACATGAAGTTTTACCTTTATCCCAGACAGGTTGGTTTCTTCTCTGATTTTGTACAGACCGTTTACAATATTTCCTAAACAAATAAAATTTGGCAGGGGGGGCACAGTGTGTATGGGGTAGGGTGGGGTGAGAGTGAGGGGATGGGGTCACATCAAACAGCATCTAGGGTCATAGTTCCCTGATGGGGATAGTACTCGTGCCCCTGCATTGAAAGCACAGAGTCCTCCTCACTGAACTGCCAGGGAACTTCCTGGATTGATTTAATGAAAGACATCTAATTAGGAGGAATTTTGGGGTGACATTTTACATTTTAGTTTGTTACCTGTGATTATAGTTCATATCATTTTATAGTTTTGTGATTTTACTAGTTTAAAGGGTTTTGGGGGTTTCTTTTTTCTTTTAAAAGCTAAAAACTGTTTTTTAATTCCATGGAATACAAAAAAAAAAAATCTGTAGAATATTTTAAATAGTGGTGGCTTTGTTCTGAATGTGAGTGCTTTGCTCCATTGAACTGAATGGTATTAAACTTGTAGAAAAGACACACAGTGAAAGCTACATCTTTTTATTAAATGACATAACAGCACCCATTGCATGAGTTATTGGTTGGAGTTTAGAGACAGCCTGTGTTGGGCTAAACTTCTTATTCCTGTTTTTAGCCCTTGTGTAATAATCAGAAGCTTTCTCTGAAGAGAATGCGGTCAGCTGTCAGACTCCTAGGTATCTACGGGCCAGCAGGACTGGGATTAAATGTAGCAGCCAGTAGATATAGGAAGGGGCAAGAGGTCACCTTGTCCCTTTGTTGCTGCCTAGAGAGAAATTTGTCCTGGTACCAGTGGGGCCAAAGCTGTAAATCTGTGGCCAGAGGATGTCTCTGATCCTGCCTTGGGTTCCCCTAGGGTTGAGGGACAGCAGGGTTTCCCTGGATCCTTGGCCAGAGAAGAACCCACCCTCCTTCCCCCCAGGACTCGCTCCAGAGTGGGTTATTCAAGATGGGCATCCAGGCCCCACCCCAACTCCTGGAGCTGGCCAACCATAGCCTGCTGAGGAATGAGGCCTTGGCCATCACGGCCCTGGAGGTGCTGCCCGTAGAGCTCTTCCCACCACTTTTTGTGGCGGCCTTTGCCAGCAGGCACACCCAGGCACTTAATGTGATGTTGTAGGCCTGGCCCTTCCCCTGGGGGCCCTGATGAAGGACCAACAGCCCCATCTGGAGAACTTCCAGGCTCCACTAGATGCCCTTGATGTCCTGCTTGCTCAGGAGATCCAACCCAGGTAAGGTCGACCTGGCAGACTGGTGGTGTCTGGGGGTGTGAGAAAGATGCAGCCAGAGCAGAAGGATGAGGGGTCACCTGGGAACAGGTGTTCAGGTGTACAGAACTGGTTGAGGGGCAGAGTGGACAAAAGGCATGTGCACCCCCCCCCAGTGCCCCTTAAAGTGGGGACCAAGGTGGGGTCCTGAAGCCGGAGAAGCTGTGGTGTGGAGTGCAGAGCTCTTGTGTGGTCCTGGGTCCCATTGGCTTCTGCACAGCTCAGCGTGTCCCCTGTGGCCCTGCAGGCAGTGGAAGCTGCAGGTGCTGAACTTGTGCCAGAAAGCCCTCCAAATTCTGCACCATGTGTTTTGGCATCAAGGCCAGCGTTTGCTTGCTGCTGAAGCCTGAGCTAGGCCAGCCCATGCAGAAGAGGCACAGGGTGGAGGCACAGGCAGGGCTAAAGCCAGCGTGGGCAACTATACAGGTGCTGGTCAACCTGTGCCTCAGCTAGGACACCCTGGACCAGACCCTCAGCTACCTGCTGAAGAAGGTCAAACAGGAGGAGCCTGCTGCACCTGCACTGCCAGAAGCTGAGGATCTTCACCATGCCCATGCAGAGCACCAGGAGGATCCTGAAGGTGTTGCAGCTGGACTCTGTCCACGACCTGGAGATGAACTGCACCTGGAAGCTGGCCACGCTGGCAGGTTCATGCCGCACGTGGGCCGGATGGGCAACCTCCTCCAGCTGCTGATGCGGCACATCCACGTGTTGCCACACACCATCCCCGATCAGGAGGAACACTTCGTCACCAAGCTCACGGCCCAGTTCCTGAACCTGCCCCCACCTGCAGGAGCTCTACCTGAACTCCATCTCCTTCCTTGATGGCTG